>NW_027446086.1:0-150449 GCF_038048845.1 Mixophyes fleayi | reverse complement strand
TGAATCATGAATCAAGAATCATGAATTGAATCATGAATCATGAATCATGAATCATGAATCAAGAATTCAATCATGAATTGAATCATTAATTGAATCATGAATCATGAATCATGAATCATGAATTGAATCATGAATCATGAATCATGAATCATGAATCATGAATCGAATCAGGAATCATGAATGAAATCATGAATTGAATCATGAATTATGAATCATGAATTGAATCATGAATCATGAATCGAATCATGAATCATGAATCATGAATTGAGTGATGAATTATGAATCATGAATCATGAATTATGAATCATGAATCATGAATTGAATCATGAATCATGAATCATCAATCAAATCATGAATCATGTATCAAGAATCATGAATCGAATCATGAAGCATGAATCATGAATCATGAATCATAAATTGAATCATGAATCATGAATCATGAATCATGAATTGAATCATGAATCATGAATCATGAATTGAATCATGAATCATGAATTGAATCATGAGTCATGAATCATAAATCGAATCATGAATCATGAATTGAATCAGGATTTGAATCATGAATTGAATCATGAATCATGAATTGAATCATGAATCATGAACTGAATCATGAATCATGAATTATGAATCATGAATTGAATCAGGATTTGAATCATGAATTGAATCATGAATCATGAATTGAATCATGAATCATGAACTGAATCATGAATTATGAATTATGAATCATGAATTGAATCATGATTCATGAATTGAATCATGAATCATGAATCATAAATCATGAATTGAATCATGAATTATGAATCATGAATCATGAATTATGAATCATGAATCATGAATTGAATCATGAATCATGAATCATCAATCGAATCATGAATCATGAATCAAGAATCATGAATCGAATCATGAATCATGAATCATGAATCATGAATCATAAATCGAATCATGAATCATGAATCATGAATCATGAATCATGAATCATGAATCATGAATTGAATCATGAATCATGAATTGAATCATGAATCATGAATCATGAATTGAATCATGAATTGAATCATGAATCATGAATCATGAATCGAACCATGAATCATGAATTGAATCAGGATTCGAATCATGAATTGAATCATGAATCATGAACTGAATCATGAATCTTGAATTATGAATCATGAATTGAATCAGCATTAGAATCATGAATTGAATCATGAATCATGAATTGAATCATGAATCATGAACTGAATTATAAATCATGAATAATGAATCATGAATTGAATCATGATTCATGAATCATTAATAGAATCATGAATCATGAATCATGAATTGAATCATGAATCATGAATCATGAATCGAATCATGAATCATGAATCGTGAATTGCATCATGAATTGAATCATGAATCATGAATTAAATCATAAATCATGAATCATGAATCATGAATCATAAATTGAATCATAAATCATGAATCATGAATTGAATCATGAATTGAATCATGAATCATGAATCATGAATTGAATCATGAATCATGAATTGAATTATGAATCTTGAATCATGAATTGAATCATGAATCATGAATTGAATCATGAATCATAAATCATAAATCATGAATCATGAATTCAATCATGAATTAAATCATGAATCATGAATCATGAATTGAATCATGAATCATGAATTGAATCATAATTCATGAATTGAATCATGAATCATGAATTGAATCATGAATCATGAATCATGAATTGAATCATGAATCATGAATCAAGAATCATGAATCGAATCATGAATCATGAATTGAATCATGAATCTTAAATCATGAATTGAATCATCAATCGAATCATGAATCATGAATCAAGAATCATGAATCGAATCATGAATCGTGAATTGAATCATGAATCATGAATCATGAATTGAATCATGAATCATGAATCATGAATCGAATCATGAATCATGAATCATGAATCATGAATCGAATCATGAATCATAAATCAGGAATCATGAATTGAATCATGAATCATGAATCATGAATCATGAATCATGAATTGAATCATGAATTATGAATCATAAATCGAATTATGAATCATGAATTGAATCAGGATTCAAATCATGAATTGAATCATGAATCATGAATTTAATCATGAATCATGAACTGAATCATGAATTATGAATTATGAATCATAAATTGAATCATGAAGCATGAATTGAATCATGAATCATTAATCGAATCATGAATCATGAATCATGAATTGAATCATGAATCATGAATCATGAATCATACATTGAATCATGAATCATGAATCATGACTTGAATCATGAACCATGAATTGAATCATGAATCATGAATTGAATCATGAATCATGAATTGAATCATGAATCATGAATTGATTCATGAATCATGAATCAAGAATTGAATCATGAATCATGAATTGAATCATGAATCATGAATCATGAATCGAATCATGAGTCATGAATCAAGAATCATGAATCGAATCATGAATCATGAATCATGAATTGAATCATGAATTATGAATCATGAATCGAATCATGAATCATGAATCAAGAATCATGAATTGAATCATGAATCATAAATCATGAATCATGAATTCAATCATGAATTCAATCATGAATTCAATCATGAATCATGAATCATGAATCACGAACCATGAATCATGAATTGAATCATGAATCATGAATCACGAACCATGAATCATGAATTGAATCATGAATCATGAATCATGAATTGAATCATGAATCATGAATCATGAATCGAATCAGGAATCATGAATCAAATCATGAATTGAATCATGAATCATGAATCATGAATTGAATCATGAATCATGAATCGAATCATGAATCATGAATCATGAATTGAATCATGAATTATGAATCATGAATCATGAATTGAATCATGAATCATGAATCATCAATCGAATCTTGAATCATGAATCATGAATTATAAATCGAATCATGAATCATGAATCATGAATCATGAATTGAATCATGAATCATGAATCATGAATTGAATCAAGAATCATGAATCATGAATTGAATCATGAATCATGAATCATAAATCGAATCATGAATCATGAATTGAATCAGGATTCGAATCATGAATTGAATCATGAATCATGAATTGAATCATGAATCATGAATCGTGAATTGCATCATGAATTGAATCATGAATTGAATCATAAATCATGAATCATGAATCATGAATCATAAATTGAATCATAAATCATGAATCATAAATTGAATCATAAATCATGAATCATGAATTGAATCATGAATCATGAATTGAATCATGAATCATGAATTGAATCATGAATCTTGAATCATGAATTGAATCATGAATCATAAATCATGAATTGAAACATGAATCATAAATCATAAATCATGAATCATGAATTTAATTATGAATTAAATCATGAATCATGAATCATGAATTGAATCATGAATCATGAATTGAATCATGAATCATGAATCATGAATTGAATCATGAATCATGAATCATGAATTGAATCATGAATCATGAATCATGAATTCAATCATGAATCATGAATCAAGAATCATGAATCGAATCATGAATCATGAATTGAATCATGAATCTTGAATCATGAATAGAATCATGAATCATGAATCATGAATTGAATCATGAATCATAAATCATGAATCATGAATCATGAATCAAATCATGAATTGAATCATGAATCATGAATCATGAATTGAATAATGAATCATGAATTGAATCATGAATCATGAATCATGAATTGAATCATGAATCATGAATCATGAATTGAATCATGAATCATGAATTGAATCATGAATCATGAATCATGAATTGAATCATGAATCATGAATCATGAATTGAATCATGAATCATGAATCAAGAATCATGAATCGAATCATGAATTGAATCATGTATCATGAATCATGAATCATGAATCGAATCATGAATCATGAATCAGGAATCAGGAATCATGAATTGAATCATGAATCATGAATTGAATCATGAATCATCAATCGAATCATGAATCATGAATCAAGAATCATGAATCAAATCATGAATCATGAATTGAATCATGAATCATGAATCATGAATTGAATCATGAATCATGAATCATGAATCGAATCATGAATCATGAATCATGAATCATGAATCATGAATCGAATCATGAATCATAAATCAGGAATCATGATTTGAATCATGAATCATGAATCATGAATTGAATCATGAATCATGAATCATAAATCGAATCATGATTCATGAATTGAATCAGGATTCAAATCATGAATTGAATAATAAATCATGAATTTAATCATGAATCATGAACTGAATCATGAATCATGAATTATGAATCATGATTTGAATCATGAATCATGAATCATGAATCATGAATCATTAATCGAATCATGATTTATGAATCATGAATCATGAATTGAATCATGAATCATGAATCATACATTGAATCATGAATCATGAATCATGAATTGAATCATGAATTGAATCATGAATCATGAATCATGAATTGATTCATGAATCATGAATCAAGAATTGAATCATGAATCATGAATCATGAATTAAATCATGAATCATGAATCGAATCATGAGTCATGAATCAAGAATCATGAATCGAATCATGAATCATGAATCATGAATTGAATCATGAATTATGAATCATGAATCGAATCATGAATCATGAATCAAGAATCATGAATTGAATCATGAATCATGAATTATGAATCATGAATCATGAATCATGAATTATGAATCATACATTGAATCATGAATCATGAATCATGAATTGAATCATGAATCATGAATTGAATCATGAATCATGAATCATGAATTGATTCATGAATCATGAATCAAGAATTGAATCATGAATCATGAATCATGAATTAAATCATGAATCATGAATCGAATCATGAGTCATGAATCAAGAATCATGAATCGAATCATGAATCATGAATCATGAATTGAATCATGAATTATGAATCATGAATCGAATCATGAATCATGAATCAAGAATCATGAATTGAATCATGAATCATGAATTATGAATCATGAATCATGAATCATGAATTCAATCATGAATTCAATCATGAATTCAATCATGAATCATGAATCATGAATCACGAACCATGAAACATGAATTGAATCATGAATCATGAATTGAATCATGAATCATGAATCATGAATCGAATCAGGAATCATGAATCAAATCATGAATTGAATCATGAATCATGAATTGAATCATAAATCATGAATTAAATCATGAATCATGAATCATCAATCGAATCTTGAATCATGAATCAAGAATCATGAATCAAATCATGAATCATGAATCATGAATCATGAATTATAAATCGAATCATGAATCATGAATCATGAATCATGAATCATGAATTGAATCATGAATCATGAATCATGAATTGAATCAAGAATCATGAATCATGAATTGAATCATGAATCATAAATCGAATCATGAATCATGAATTGAATCAGGATTCGAATCATGAATTGAATCATGAATCATGAATTGAATCATGAATCATAACCTGAATCATGAATCATGAATTATGAATCATGAATTGAATCAGGATTCGAATCATGAATTAAATCATGAATCATGAATTGAATAAAGAATCATAAACTGAATCATGAATCATGAATCATGAATCATGAATTGAATCATGAATCATGAATCATATATCGAATCATGAATCATGAATTGAATAATGAATCATAAACTGAATCATGAATCATGAATCATGAATCATGAATTGAATCATGAATCATGAATCATATATCGAATCATGAATCATGAATTGAATCATGAATCATGAATCATGAATCGAATCATGAATCATGAATCATGAATCATGAATTGCATCATGAATTGAATCATGAATCATGAATTGAATCATAAATCATGAATCATGAATCATGAATCATAAATTGAATCATAAATCATGAATCATGAATTGAATCATGAAGTGAATCATGAATCATGAATCATGAATTGAATCATGAATCATGAATCTTGAATCATGAATCGAATCATGAATCATGAATTGAATCATGAATCTTGAATCATGAATCGAATCATGAATCATGAATTGAATCAGGATTCGAATCATGAATTGAATCATGAATTGAATCATGAATCATAACCTGAATCATGAATCATGAATTATGAATCATGAATTGAATCAGGATTCGAATCATGAATTAAATCATGAATCATGAATTAAATCATGAATCATGAATTGAATCATGAATCATGAATCATATATCGAATCATGAATCATGAATCATGAATTGAATCATGAATCATGAATCATGAATCGAATCATGAATCATGAATTATGAATTGCATCATGAATTGAATCATGAATCATGAATTGAATCATAAATCATGAATCATGAATCATGAATCATAAATTGAATCATTAATCATGAATCATGAATTGAATCATGAAGTGAATCATGAATCATGAATCATGAATTGATTTAAGAATCATGAATCAAGAATCATAAATCGAATCATGAATCATGAATTGAATCATGAATCTTGAATCATGAATTGAATCATGAATCATGAATTGAATCATGAATCATAGATCATGAATCATGAATCATGAATTCAATCATGAATTCTATCATGAATCATGAATCATGAATTGAATCATGAATCATGAATCAAATCATGAATTGAATCATGAATCATGAATCAAATCATGAATTGAATCATGAATCATGAATTGAATCATGAATCATCTATCGAATCATGAATCATGAATCAAGAATCATGAATCGAATCATGAATCATGAATTGAATCATGAATCATGAATCATGAATCATGAATTGAATCATGAATCATGAATCTTGAATCATGAATCATGAATCGAATCATGAATCATGAATCAGGAATCATGAATTGAATCATGAATTATGAATCATGAATCATGAATCATGAATTGAATCATGAATCATGAATCATAAATCGAATCATGAATCATGAATTGAATCAATATTCGAATCATGAATTGAATCATGAATCATGAATTTAATCATGAATCATGAACTGAATCATGAATCATGAATTATGAATCATGAATTGAATCATGGAGCATGAATTGAATCATGAATCATGAATCATGAATCATGAATTGAATCATAAATCATGAATCATGAATTGAATCATGAATCATGAATCATTAATCGAATCATGAATCATGAATCATGAATCATGAATTGAATCATGAATCATGAATCATGAATCATAAATTGAATCATGAATCATGACTTGAATCATGAATTAAATCATGAATCATGAATCATGAATTGAATCATGAATCATGAATTGAATCATGAATCATGAATCATGAATTGATTCATGAATCATGAATCAAGAATTGAATCATGAATCATGAATCATGAATTGAATCATGAATTATGAATCATGAATCGAATCATGAATCATGAATCAAGAATCATGAATTGAATCATGAATCATGAATCATGAATCATGAATTCAATCATGAATTCAATCATGAATTGATTTATGAATCATGAATCATGAATCAAGAATCATGAATTGAATCATGAATCATGAATTGAATCAGGAATCATGAATCATGAATCGAATCAGGAATCATGAAACAAATCATGAATTGAATCATGAATTATGAATCATGAATCGAATCATGAATCATGAATCAAGAATCATGAATCAAATCATGAATCATGAATTGAATCATGAATTGAATCACGAATCATAAATAATGAATTGAATCATGAATCATGAATTTAATCATGAATCAAAAATCATGAATCGAATCATGAATCATGAATTGAATCAAGAATCATGAATCATGAATTATGAATCATGAATTGAATCATGAATCATGAATCATGAATCATGAATTGAATCATGAATTGAATCATGAATTGAAACATGAATCATGAATCATGAATCATGAATCATGAATCGAATCATGAATCAAGAATTGAATCATGAATCATGAATCATGAATCGAATCATGAATCATGAATTGAATCATAAATCATGAATCATGAATTGAATCATGTATTATGAATCATGAATCGAATCATGAATCATGAATCTTGAATCATGAATCATGAATCGAATCATGAATCATGAATCAGGAATCATGAATTGAATCATGAATTATGAATCATGAATCATGAATCATGAATTGAATCATGAATCATGAATCATAAATCGAATCATGAATCATGAATTGAATCAATATTCGAATCATGAATTGAATCATGAATCATGAATTTAATCATGAATCATGAACTGAATCATGAATCATGAATTATGAATCATGAATTGAATCATGGAGCATGAATTGAATCATGAATCATGAATCATGAATCATGAATTGAATCATAAATCATGAATCATGAATTGAATCATGAATCATGAATCATTAATCGAATCATGAATCATGAATCATGAATCATGAATTGAATCATGAATCATGAATCATGAATCATAAATTGAATCATGAATCATGACTTGAATCATGAATCATGAATCATGAATTAAATCATGAATCATGAATCATGAATTGAATCATGAATCATGAATTGAATCATGAATCATGAATTGATTCATGAATCATGAATCAAGAATTGAATCATGAATCATGAATCATGAATTGAATCATGAATTATGAATCATGAATCGAATCATGAATCATGAATCAAGAATCATGAATTGAATCATGAATCATGAATCATGAATCATGAATTCAATCATGAATTCAATCATGAATTGATTTATGAATCATGAATCATGAATCAAGAATCATGAATTGAATCATGAATCATGAATTGAATCAGGAATCATGAATCATGAATCGAATCAAGAATCATGAAACAAATCATGAATTGAATCATGAATTATGAATCATGAATCGAATCATGAATCATGAATCAAGAATCATGAATCAAATCATGAATCATGAATTGAATCATGAATTGAATCACGAATCATAAATAATGAATTGAATCATGAATCATGAATTGAATCATGAATCAAAAATCATGAATCGAATCATGAATCATGAATTGAATCAAGAATCATGAATCATGAATTATGAATCATGAATTGAATCATGAATCATGAATCATGAATCATGAATTGAATCATGAATTGAATCATGAATTGAAACATGAATCATGAATCATGAATCATGAATTGAATCATGAATCATGAATCAAGAATTGAATCATGAATTATGAATCATGAATCGAATCATGAATCATGAATTGAATCATAAATCATGAATCATGAATTGAATCATGTATTATGAATCATGAATCGAATCATGAATCATGAATCAAGAATCATGAATCAAATCATGAATCATGAATTGAATCACGAATCATAAATCATGAATTGAATCATGAATCATGAATCAAAAATCATGAATCGAATCATGAATCATGAATTGAATCAAGAATCATGAATCATGAATTATGAATCATTAATTGAATCATGAATCATGAATCATGAATTGAATCACGAATCATAAATCATGAATTGAATCATGAATCATGAATTGAATCATGAATCAAAAATCATGAATCGAATCATGAATCATGAATTGAATCAAGAATCATGAATCATGAATTATGAATCATTAATTGAATCATGAATCATGAATCATGAATCATGAATTGAATCATGAATTGAATCATGAATTGAAACATGAATCATGAATCATGAATCATGAATCATGAATTGAATCATGAATCATGAATCATGAATTTAATCATGAATCATGAATCATGAATCGAATCAGGAATCATGAATCAAATCATGAATTGAATCATGAATCATGAATCATGAATTGAATCATGAATCAAGAATCAAATCATGAATCATGAATCATGAATTGAATCATGAATTATGAATCATGAATCATGAATTGAATCATGAATCATGAATCATCAATCGAATCATGAATCTTGAATCAAGAATTATGAATCGAATCATGAATCATGAATCATGAATTATAAATCTAATCATAAATCATGAATCATGAATCATGAATTGAATCATGAATCATGAATCATGAATTGAATCATGAATCATGAATTGAATCATGAATCATGAATCATGAATTGAATCATGAATCAGAATCATAAATCGAATCATGAATCATGAATTGAATTAGGATTCGAATCATGAATTGAATCATGAATCATGAATTGAATCATGAATCATAAACTGAATCATGAATCATGAATTATGAATCATGAATTGAATCAGCATTCAAATCATGAATTGAATCATGAATCATGAATTATGAATCATGAATCATGAACTGAATCATGAATCATGAATTATGAATCATGAATTGAATCATGATTCATGAATTGAATCATGAATCATGAACTGAATCATGAATCATGAATTATGAATCATGAATTGAATCATGATTCATGAATTGAATCATGAATCATGAATCATTAATCGAATCATGAATCATGAAATGAATCATGAATTGAATCATGAATCATGAATTGAATCATAAATCATGAATCATGAACCATGAATCATAAATTGAATCATAAATCAGGAATCATGAATTGAATCATGAATGGAATCATGAATCATGAATCCAATCATGAATCATGAATTGAATCATGAATCTTGATTCATGAATTGAATCATGAATCATGAATTGAATCATGAATCATAAATCATGAATCATGAATCATGACTTCAATCATGAATTAAATAATGAATCATGAATCATGAATTGAATCATGAATCATGAATCGAATCAGGAATCATGAATCAAATCATGAATTGAATCATGAATTATGAATCGTGAATCGAATCATGAATCATGAATCAAGAATCATGAATCAAATCATGAATCATGAATTGAATCATGAATCATGAATTGAATCACGATTCATAAATAATGAATTGAATCATGAATCATGAATTGAATCATGAATCAAAAATCATGAATCGAATCATGAATCATGAATTGAATCAAGAATCATGAATCATGAATTATGAATCATGAATTGAATCATGAATCATGAATCATGAATCATGAATTGAATCATGAATTGAATCATGAATTGAAACATGAATTGAAACATGAATCATGAATCATGAATCATGAATTGAATCATGAATCATGAATCATGAATTGAATCATGAATCAAGAATTGAATCATGAATCATGAATCATGAATCGAATCATGAATCATGAATTGAATCATGAATCATGAATCATGAATTGAATCATGTATTATGAATCATGAATCGAATCATGAATCATGAATCAAGAATCATGAATCAAATCATGAATCATGAATTGAATCACGAATCATAAATCATGAATTGAATCATGAATCATGAATTGAATCATGAATCAAAAATCATGAATCGAATCATGAATCATGAATTGAATCAAGAATCATGAATCATGAATTATGAATCATTAATTGAATCATGAATCATGAATCATGAATCATGAATCATGAATTGAATCATGAATTGAATCATGAATTGAAACATGAATCATGAATCATGAATCATGAATCATGAATCATGAATTAAATCATGAATCATGAATCATGAATTGAATCATGAATCATGAATCATGAATCGAATCAGGAATCATGAATCAAATCATGAATTGAATCATGAATCATGAATCATGAATTGAATCATGAATCAAGAATCGAATCATGAATTATGAATCATAAATCGAATTATGAATCATGAATTGAATCAGGATTCAAATCATGAATTGAATCATGAATCATGAATTTAATCATGAATCATGAACTGAATCATGAATTATGAATTATGAATCATAAATTGAATCATGAAGCATGAATTGAATCATGAATCATTAATCGAATCATGAATCATGAATCATGAATTGAATCATGAATCATGAATCATGAATCATACATTGAATCATGAATCATGAATCATGACTTGAATCATGAATCATGAATTGAATCATGAATCATGAATTGAATCATGAATCATGAATTGAATCATGAATCATGAATTGATTCATGAATCATGAATCAAGAATTGAATCATGAATCATGAATTGAATCATGAATCATGAATCATGAATCGAATCATGAGTCATGAATCAAGAATCATGAATCGAATCATGAATCATGAATCATGAATTGAATCATGAATTATGAATCATGAATCGAATCATGAATCATGAATCAAGAATCATGAATTGAATCATGAATCATGAATCATGAATCATGAATTCAATCATGAATTCAATCATGAATTCAATCATGAATCATGAATCATGAATCACGAACCATGAATCATGAATTGAATCATGAATCATGAATCACGAACCATGAATCATGAATTGAATCATGAATCATGAATCATGAATTGAATCATGAATCATGAATCATGAATCGAATCAGGAATCATGAATCAAATCATGAATTGAATCATGAATCATGAATCATGAATTGAATCATGAATCGAATCATGAATCATGAATCATGAATTGAATCATGAATTATGAATCATGAATCATGAATTGAATCATGAATCATGAATCATCAATCGAATCTTGAATCATGAATCATGAATTATAAATCGAATCATGAATCATGAATCATTAATCGAATCATGAATCATGAATCATGAATCATGAATTGAATCATGAATCATGAATCATGAATCATAAATTGAATCATGAATCATGACTTGAATCATGAATCATGAATCATGAATTAAATCATGAATCATGAATCATGAATTGAATCATGAATCATGAATTGAATCATGAATCATGAATCATGAATTGATTCATGAATCATGAATCAAGAATTGAATCATGAATCATGAATCATGAATTGAATCATGAATTATGAATCATGAATCGAATCATGAATCATGAATCAAGAATCATGAATTGAATCATGAATCATGAATCATGAATAATGAATCATGAATTCAATCATGAATTCAATCATGAATTGATTTATGAATCATGAATCGTGAATCAAGAATCATGAATTGAATCATGAATCATGAATTGAATCAGGAATCATGAATCATGAATCGAATCAGGAATCATGAAACAAATCATGAATTGAATCATGAATTATGAATCATGAATCGAATCATGAATCATGAATCAAGAATCATGAATCAAATCATGAATCATGAATTGAATCATGAATTGAATCACGAATCATAAATAATGAATTGAATCATGAATCATGAATTGAATCATGAATCAAAAATCATGAATCGAATCATGAATCATGAATTGAATCAAGAATCATGAATCATGAATTATGAATCATGAATTGAATCATGAATCATGAATCATGAATCATGAATTGAATCATGAATTGAATCATGAATTGAAACATGAATCATGAATCATGAATCATGAATTGAATCATGAATCATGAATCAAGAATTGAATCATGAATCATGAATCATGAATCGAATCATGAATCATGAATTGAATCATAAATCATGAATCATGAATTGAATCATGTATTATGAATCATGAATCGAATCATGAATCATGAATCTTGAATCATGAATCATGAATCGAATCATGAATCATGAATCAGGAATCATGAATTGAATCATGAATTATGAATCATGAATCATGAATCATGAATTGAATCATGAATCATGAATCATAAATCGAATCATGAATCATGAATTGAATCAATATTCGAATCATGAATTGAATCATGAATCATGAATTTAATCATGAATCATGAACTGAATCATGAATCATCAATTATGAATCATGAATTGAATCATGGAGCATGAATTGAATCATGAATCATGAATCATGAATCATGAATTGAATCATAAATCATGAATCATGAATTGAATCATGAATCATGAATCATTATTCGAATCATGAATCATGAATCATGAATCATGAATTGAATCATGAATCATGAATCATGAATCATAAATTGAATCATGAATCATGACTTGAATCATGAATCATGAATCATGAATTAAATCATGAATCATGAATCATGAATTGAATCATGAATCATGAATTGAATCATGAATCATGAATCATGAATTGATTCATGAATCATGAATCAAGAATTGAATCATGAATCATGAATCATGAATTGAATCATGAATTATGAATCATGAATCGAATCATGAATCATGAATCAAGAATCATGAATTGAATCATGAATCATGAATCATGAATCATGAATCATGAATTCAATCATGAATTCAATCATGAATTGATTTATGAATCATGAATCATGAATCAAGAATCATGAATTGAATCATGAATCATGAATTGAATCAGGAATCATGAATCATGAATCGAATCAGGAATCATGAAACAAATCATGAATTGAATCATGAATTATGAATCATGAATCGAATCATGAATCATGAATCAAGAATCATGAATCAAATCATGAATCATGAATTGAATCATGAATTGAATCACGAATCATAAATAATGAATTGAATCATGAATCATGAATTGAATCATGAATCAAAAATCATGAATCGAATCATGATTCATGAATTGAATCAAGAATCATGAATCATGAATTATGAATCATGAATTGAATCATGAATCATGAATCATGAATCATGAATTGAATCATGAATTGAATCATGAATTGAAACATGAATCATGAATCATGAATCATGAATTGAATCATGAATCATGAATCAAGAATTGAATCATGAATCATGAATCATGAATCGAATCATGAATCATGAATTGAATCATAAATCATGAATCATGAATTGAATCATGTATTATGAATCATGAATCGAATCATGAATCATGAATCAAGAATCATGAATCAAATCATGAATCATGAATTGAATCACAAATCATAAATCATGAATTGAATCATGAATCATGAATCAAAAATCATGAATCGAATCATGAATCATGAATTGAATCAAGAATCATGAATCATGAATTATGAATCATTAATTGAATCATGAATCATGAATCATGAATTGAATCACGAATCATAAATCATGAATTGAATCATGAATCATGAATTGAATCATGAATCAAAAATCATGAATCGAATCATGAATCATGAATTGAATCAAGAATCATGAATCATGAATTATGAATCATTAATTGAATCATGAATCATGAATCATGAATCATGAATTGAATCATGAATTGAATCATGAATTGAAACATGAATCATGAATCATGAATCATGAATCATGAATTGAATCATGAATCATGAATCATGAATTTAATCATGAATCATGAATCATGAATCGAATCAGGAATCATGAATTGAATCATGAATCATGAATCATGAATTGAATCATGAATCAAGAATCAAATCATGAATCATGAATCATGAATTGAATCATGAATTATGAATCATGAATCATGAATTGAATCATGAATCATGAATCATCAATCGAATCATGAATCTTGAATCAAGAATTATGAATCGAATCATGAATCATGAATCATGAATCATGAATTATAAATCTAATCATAAATCATGAATCATGAATCATGAATTGAATCATGAATCATGAATCATGAATTGAATCATAAATCATGAATTGAATCATGAATCATGAATCATGAATTGAATCATGAATCAGAATCATAAATCGAATCATGAATCATGAATTGAATTAGGATTCGAATCATGAATTGAATCATGAATCATGAATTGAATCATGAATCATGAACTGAATCATGAATCATGAATTATGAATCATGAATTGAATCAGCATTCAAATCATGAATTGAATCA
The DNA here is from genome assembly GCF_038048845.1 of Mixophyes fleayi. NCBI lineage: Eukaryota > Metazoa > Chordata > Amphibia > Anura > Limnodynastidae > Mixophyes > Mixophyes fleayi. The sequence continues at coordinate 134,638 of NW_027446086.1, read as the reverse complement.
TGAATCATGAATTATGAATCATGAATCATGAACTGAATCATGAATCATGAATTATGAATCATGAATTGAATCATGATTCATGAATTGAATCATGAATCATGAACTGAATCATGAATCATGAATTATGAATCATGAATTGAATCATGATTCATGAATTGAATCATGAATCATGAATCATTAATCGAATCATGAATCATGAATCATGAAATGAATCATGAATTGAATCATGAATCATGAATTGAATCATAAATCATGAATCATGAACCATGAATCATAAATTGAATCATAAATCAGGAATCATGAATTGAATCATGAATGGAATCATGAATCATGAATCCAATCATGAATCATGAATTGAATCATGAATCTTGATTCATGAATTGAATCATGAATCATGAATTGAATCATGAATCATAAATCATGAATCATGAATCATGACTTCAATCATGAATTAAATCATGAATCATGAATCATGAATTGAATCATGAATCATGAATCGATCAGGAATCATGAATCAAATCATGAATTGAATCATGAATTATGAATCGTGAATCGAATCATGAATCATGAATCAAGAATCATGAATCAAATCATGAATCATGAATTGAATCATGAATCATGAATTGAATCACGATTCATAAATAATGAATTGAATCATGAATCATGAATTGAATCATGAATCAAAAATCATGAATCGAATCATGAATCATGAATTGAATCAAGAATCATGAATCATGAATTATGAATCATGAATTGAATCATGAATCATGAATCATGAATCATGAATTGAATCATGAATTGAATCATGAATTGAAACATGAATTGAAACATGAATCATGAATCATGAATCATGAATTGAATCATGAATCATGAATCATGAATTGAATCATGAATCAAGAATTGAATCATGAATCATGAATCGAATCATGAATCATGAATTGAATCATGAATCATGAATCATGAATTGAATCATGTATTATGAATCATGAATCGAATCATGAATCATGAATCAAGAATCATGAATCAAATCATGAATCATGAATTGAATCACGAATCATAAATCATGAATTGAATCATGAATCATGAATTGAATCATGAATCAAAAATCATGAATCGAATCATGAATCATGAATTGAATCAAGAATCATGAATCATGAATTATGAATCATTAATTGAATCATGAATCATGAATCATGAATCATGAATCATGAATTGAATCATGAATTGAATCATGAATTGAAACATGAATCATGAATCATGAATCATGAATCATGAATTAAATCATGAATCATGAATCATGAATTGAATCATGAATCATGAATCATGAATCGAATCAGGAATCATGAATCAAATCATGAATTGAATCATGAATCATGAATCATGAATTGAATCATGAATCAAGAATCGAATCATGAATCATGAATCATGAATTGAATCATGAATTATGAATCATGAATCATGAATTGAATCATGAATCATGAATCATCAATCGAATCATGAATCTTGAATCAAGAATTATGAATCGAATCATGAATCATGAATCATGAATCATGAATCATAAATCGAATCATGAATCATGAATCATGAATCATGAATTGAACCATGAATCATGAATCATGAATTGAATCATGAATCATGAATCATGAATTGAATCATGAATCATGAATCATAAATCGAATCATGAATCATGAATTGAATTAGGATTCGAATCATGAATTGAATCATGAATCATGAATTGAATCATGAATCATGAACTGAATCATGAATCATGAATTATGAATCATGAATTGAATCAGCGTTCAAATCATGAATTGAATCATGAATCATGAATTGAATCATGAATCATGAACTGAATCATGAATCATGAATTATGAATCATGAATTGAATCATGATTCATGAATTGAATCATGAACTGAATCATGAACAATGAATTATGAATCATGAATTGAATCATGATTCATGAATTGAATCATGAATCATGAATCATTAATCGAATCATGAATCATGAATCATGAATTGAATCATGAATTGAATCATGAATCATGAATTGAATCATGAATCATGAATCATGAATTGAATCATGAATCATAAATCATGAATCATGAATCATGACTTCAATCATGACTTCAATCATGAATCATGAATTGAATCATGAATCATGAATTGAATCATGAATCATGAATTGAATCATGAATCATGAATCATGAATTGAATCATGAATAATGAATCATGAATCGAATCATGAATCATGAATCAAGAATCATGAATCAAATCATGAATCATGAATCAAGAATCATGAATCAAATCATGAATCATGAATTGAATCATGAATCTTGAATCATGAATTGAATCATGAATCATGAATCATGAATTGAATCATGAATCATAAATCATGAATCATGAATCATGAATTCAATCATGAATTCAATCATGAATCATGAATCATGAATTCAATCATGAATCATGAATCAAATCATGAATTGAATCATGAATCATGAATTGAATCATGAATCATGAATTGAATCATGAATCATGAATCATGAATTGAATCATGAATCATGAATCATGAATTGAATCATGAATCATCAATCGAATCATGAATCATGAATCAAGAATCAAGAATTAAATCATGAATCATGAATTGAATCATGAATCATGAATCATGAATTGAATCATGAATTGAATCATGAATCATGATTCATGAATTATGAATCATGAATCGAATCATGAATCATAAATCAGTAATCACTAATTGAATCATGAATCATGAATCATGAATCATGAATTGAATCATGAATCATAAATCATAAATCGAATCATGAATCATGAATTGAATCAGGATTCGAATCATGAATTGAATCATGAATCATGAATTTAATCATGAATCATGAGTCGCGAATTATGAATTGAATCATGAAGCATGAATTGAATCATGAATTATGAATCATGAATCAAGAATTGAATCATAAATCATGAATCATGAATTGAATCATGAATCATGAATCATGAATCGAATCATGAGTCATGAATCAAGAATCATGAATTGAATCATGAATCATGAATCATGAATCGAATCATGAGTCATGAATCAAGAATCATGAATCGAATCATGAATCATGAATTGAATCATGAATCATGAATCATGAATTGAATCATGAATTATGAATCATGAATCGAATCATGAATCATGAATCATGAATCGAATCATGAATCATGAATCAAGAATCATAAATTGAATCATGAATCATGAATAATGAATCATGAATTCAATCATGAATTCAATCATGAATTCAATCATGAATCATGAATCAGTAATCACTAATTGAATCATGAATCATGAATCATGAATCATGAATTGAATCATGATTCATGAATCAAGAATCATAAATTGAATCGTGAATCATGAATAATGAATCATGAATTCAATCATGAATTCAATCATGAATTCAATCATGAATCATGAATCATGAATCATGAATCATGAATTGAATCATGAATCATGAATTGAATCATGAATCATGAATCATGAATCGAATCAGGAATCATGAATCAAATCATGAATTGAATCATAAATCATGAATTATGAATTGAATCATGAATCATGAATCGAATCATGAATCATGAATCATAAATCATAAATCGAATCATGAATCATGAATTGAATCAGGATTTGAATCATGAATTGAATCATGAATCATGAATTGAATCATGAATCATGAACTGAATCATGAATCATGAATTATGAATCATGAATTGAATCAGGATTCGAATCATGAATTGAATCATGAATCATGAATTGAATAATGAATTATGAACTGAATCATGAATCATGAATTATGAATCATGAATTGAATCATGATTCATGAATTGAATCATGAATCATGAATCATAAATTGAATCATGAATTGAATCATTAATCGAATCATGAATCATGAATCATGAATTGAATCATGAATCATGAATTGCATCATGAATTGAATCAAGAATCACGAATTGAATCATAAATCATGAATCATGAATCATAAAATCATAAATTGAATCATAAATCATGAATCATGAATTGAATCATGAATTGAATCATGAATCATGAATCATGAAATAAATCATGAATCATGAATCAAGAATCATGAATTGAATCATGAATAATGAATTGAATCATGAATCTTGAATCATGAATTGAATCATGAATCATGAATCATGAATTGAATCATGAATCATAAATCATGAATCATGAATCATGAATTGAATCATGAATTCAATCATGAATCATGAATCATGAATTGAATCATGAATCATGAATCAAATCATGAATTGAATCATGAATCATGAATCAAATTATGAATTGAATCATGAATCATGAATCATGAATTGAATCATGAATCATGAATCAAGAATCATGAATCGAATCATGAATCATGAATCATGAATCATAAATCGAATCATGAATCATGAATCATGAATCATGAATTGAATCATGAATCATGTATCATGAATTGAATCATGAATTATGAATCATGAATTGAATCATGAATCATAAATCGAATCATAAATCATGAATTGAATCATGAATCATGAATCATGAATCGAATCATGAATTATGAATCAAGAATCATGAATCGAATCATGAATCATGAATCATAAATCGAATCATGAATCATGAATCATGAATCATGAATCATGAATCATGAATTGAATCATGAATCATGTATCATGAATTGAATCATGAATCTTGAATCATGAATCATGAATTGAATCATGAATCATGAATCATAAATTGAATCATGAATCATGAATCATGAATCTAATCATGAATCATGAATTGATTCATGAATCATGAATCAAGAATCGAATCATGAATCATGAATCAAGAATCATGAATTGAATCATGAATCATGAATCATGAATCATGAATCGAATCATGAGTCATGAATCAAGAATCATGAATCGAATCATGAATCATGAATTGAATCATGAATCATGAATCATGAATTGAATCATGAATTATGAATCATGAATCGAATCATGAATCATGAATCAAGAATCATGAATTGAATCATGAATCATGAATCATGAATTAATGAATTCAATCATGAATTGAATCATGAATTGATTTATTAATCATGAATCATGAATTGAATCATGAATCATGTATCATGAATTGAATCATGAATCTTGAATCATGAATCATGAATTGAATCATGAATCATGAATCATGAATCATAAATTGAATCATGAATCATGAATCATGAATCTAATCATGAATCATGAATTGATTCATGAATCATGAATCAAGAATTGAATCATGAATCAAGAATTGAATCATGAATCATGAATCATGAATTGAATCATGAATCATGAATCATGAATCATGAATCGAATCATGAGTCATGAATCAAGAATCATGAATCGAATCATGAATCATGAATTGAATCATGAATCATGAATCATGAATTGAATCATGAATTATGAATCATGAATCGAATCATGAATCATGAATCAAGAATCATGAATTGAATCATGAATCATGAATCATGAATTAATGAATTCAATCATGAATTGAATCATGAATTGATTTATTAATCATGAATCATGAATTGAATCATGAATCATGAATCATGAATTGAATCATGAATCATGAATCGAATAAGGAATCATGAATCAAATCATGAATTGAATCATGAATCATGAATCATGAATTGAATCATGAATCATGAATCGAATCATGAATCATAGATCATGAATCGAATCATGAATCATAAATCATGAATTGAATCATGAATTATGAATCATGAATCATGAATTATGAATCATGAATCATGAATCATGAATTGAATCATGAATCATGAATCATCAATTGAATCATGAATCATGAATCAAGAATCATGAATCAAATCATGAATTATGAATTATGAATCATGAATCATGAATCATGAATCATGAATCATAAATCATGAATCATGAATTGAATCATGAATCATGAATCATGAATTGAAACATGAATCATGAATCATGAATTAAATCATAAATCATGAATCATAAATCGAATCATGAATCATGAATTGAATCAGGATTCGAATAATGAATTGAATCATGAATCATGAATTGAATAAGGATTCGAATAATGAATTGAATCATGAATCATGAATTGAATCATGAATCATGAACTGAATCATGAATCAAGAATTATGAATCATGAATTGAATCAGGATTCGAATCATGAATTGAATCATGAATCATGAATTGAATCATGAATCATGAACTGAATCATGAATCATGAATTATGAAGCATGAATTGAATCATGAATTCAATCATGAATTCAATCATGAATCATGAATCATGAATCATGAATTGAATCATGAATCATGAATCATGAATTGAATCATGAATCATGAATCATGAATCGAATCAGGAATCATGAATCAAATCATGAATTGAATCATAAATCATGAATCATGAATTGAATCATGAATCATGAATCGAATCATGAATCATGAATCATAATTCATAAATCGAATCATGAATCATGAATTGAATCAGGATTTGAATCATGAATTGAATCATGAATCATGAATTGAATCATGAATCATGAACTGAATCATGAATCATGAATTATGAATCATGAATTGAATCAGGATTCGAATCATGAATTGAATCATGAATCAATAATTGAATAATGAATTATGAACTGAATCATGAATCATGAATTATGAATCATGAATTGAATCATGATTCATGAATTGAATCATGAATCATGAATCATAAATTGAATCATGAATTGAATCATTAATCGAATCATGAATCATGAATCATGAATTGAATCATGAATCATAAATCATGAATCGAATCATGAATCATGAATTGCATCATGAATTGAATCATGAATCATGAATTGAATCATAAATCATGAATCATGAATCATAAAATCATAAATTGAATCATAAATCATGATTCATGAATTGAATCATGAATCATGAATCATGAAATAAATCATGAATCATGAATCTTGAATCATGAATCATGAATCATGAATTGAATCATGAATCATAAATCATGAATCATGAATCATGAATTGAATCATGAATTCAATCAGGAATCATGAATCATGAATTGAATCATGAATCAAATCATGAATTGAATCATGAATCATGAATCAAATTATGAATTGAATCATGAATCATGAATCATGAATTGAATCATGAATCATGAATCAAGAATCATGAATCGAATCATGAATCATGTATCATGAATTGAATCATGAATTATGAATCATGAATTGAATCATGAATCATGAATCATAAATCGAATCATAAATCATGAATTGAATCATGAATCATGAATCATGAATCGAATCATGAATCATGAATCAAGAATCATGAATCGAATCATTAATCATGAATCATGAATCATAAATCGAATCTTGAATCATGAATCATGAATCATGAATCATGAATTGAATCATGAATCATGTATCATGAATTGAATCATGAATTATGAATCATGAATTGAATCATGAATCATAAATCGAATCATGAATTGAATCAGGATTTGAATCATGAATTGAATCATGAATCATGAATTGAATCATGAATCATGAACTGAATCATGAATCATGAATTATGAATCATGAATTGAATCAGGATTCGAATCATGAATTGAATCATGAATCATGAATTGAATAATGAATTATGAACTGAATCATGAATCATGAATTATGAATCATGAATTATAAATTGAATCATGAATCATGAATCATTAATCGAATCATGAATCATGAATCATGAATTGAATCATGAATCATGAATCATGAATTGAATCATGAATTATGAATCATGAATCGAATCATGCATCATGAATCAAGAATCATGAATTGAATCATGAATCATGAATCATGAATTAATGAATTCAATCATGAATTGAATCATGAATTGATTTATTAATTATGAATCATGAATCATGAATCATGAATTAAATCATGAATCATGAATTGAATCATGAATCATGAATCATGAATCGAATAAGGAATCATGAATCAAATCATGAATTGAATCATGAATCATGAATCATGAATTGAATCATGAATCATGAATCGAATCATGAATCATAAATCATGAATTGAATCATGAATTATGAATCATGAATCATGAATTATGAATCATGAATCATGAATTATGAATCATGAATCATGAATTGAATCATGAATCATGAATTGAATCATGAATCATGAATCATCAATTGAATCATGAATCATGAATCAAGAATCATGAATCAAATCATGAATTATGAATTATGAATCATGAATCATGAATCATGAATCATAAATCATGAATCATGAATTGAATCATGAATCATGAATTGAAACATGAATCATGAATTAAATCATGAATCATGAATCATAAATCGAATCATGAATCATGAATTGAATCAGGATTCGAATAATGAATTGAATCATAAATCATGAATTAAATAAGGATTCGAATAATGAATTGAATCATGAATCATGAATTGAATCATGAATCATGAACTGAATCATGAATCAAGAATTATGAATCATGAATTGAATCAGGATTCGAATCATGAATTGAATCATGAATCATGAATTGAATCATGAATCATGAACTGAATCATGAATCATGAATTATGAAGCATGAATTGAATCATGATTCATGAATTGAATCATGAATCATGAATCATGAATTGAATCATGAATCATGAATCGAATCATGAATCATGAATCATGAATTGAATCATGAATCATGAATCATGAATTGCATCATGAATTGAATCATGAATCATGAATTGAATCATAAATCATGAATCATGAATTGAATCTTGAATTGAATCATGAATCATGAATCATGAATTGAATCATGAATCATGAAACAGGAATCATGAATTGAATCATGAATCATGAATCATGATTCATGACTTGAATCATGAATCATGAATCATGAATTGAATCATGAATCATGAATTGAATCATGAATCATGAATTGAATCATGAATCATGAATCATGAATCGAATCAGGAATCATGAATCAAATCATGAATTTATTCATGAATCATGAATCATGAATTGAATCATGAATCATGAATCGAATCATGAATCATGAATCATGAATTGAATCATGAATTATGAATCAAGAATTATGAATCGAATCATGAATCATGAATCATGAATCATGAATCATAAATCGAATCATGAATCATAAATCGAATCATGAATCATGAATCATGAATCATGAATAATGAATCATGAATTGAATCATGAATCATGAATCATGAATAATGAATCATGAATCATAAATCAAATCATGAATCATGAATTGAATCAGGATTCGAATCATGAATTGAATCATGAATCATGAATTGAATAATGAATCATGAACTGAATCATAAATCATGAATTATGAATCATGAATTGAATCAGGATTCGAATTATGAATTGAATCATGAATCATGAATTGAATCATGAATCATGAAATGAATCATGTATCATGAATTATGAATTGAATCATGAATCATGAACTGAATCATGAATCATGAATTATGAAGCATGAATTGAATCATGATTCATGAATTGAATCATGAATCATGAATCATGAATTGAATCATGAATCATGAATCATGAATCGAATCATGAATCATGAATCATGAATCGAATCATGAATCATGAATCATGAATTGAATCATGAATCATGAATCATGAATTGAATCATGAATCATGAATCATGAATTGAATCATGAATTATGAATCATGAATTGAATCAGGATTCGAATTATGAATTGAATCATGAACCATGAATTGAATCATGAATCATGAAATGAATCATGAATCATGAATTATGAATCATGAATTGAATCATGATTCATGAATTGAATCATGAATCATGAATTATTAATCGAATCATGAATCATGAATCATGAATTGAATCATGAATTATGAATTGAATCATGAATCATGAATCATGAATCGAATTATGAATCATGAATCATGAATTGCATCATGAATTGAATCATGAATCATGAATTGAATCATAAATCATGAATCATGAATCATGAATCATAAATTGAATCATGAATCATGAATTGAATCATGAATTGAATCATGAATCATAAGTCTTGAATCATGAATCATGAATGATGAATCATGAATTGAATCATGAATCATGAATTGAATCTTGAATCATGAATTGTATCATGAATCATGAATCATGAATCATGAATCATGATACAGGTATGATGAATTGAATCATGAATCATGAATCATGAATCGAATAATGAATCATGAATCATGAATTGAATCATAAATCATGAATCATGAATTGAATCATGAATTATGAATTGAATCATAATTCATGAATTGAATCATGAATCATGATTTGAATCATGAATTGAATCATATATTGAATCGATGAATCATGAATTGAATCATGAATCATGAATTGAATCATAAATTGAATCATGAATCACAAATCATGAAATGAATCATGAATCATGAATTGAATCATGAATCATAAATTGAATCATGAATAGTGAATTGAATCATGAATTGAATCATGAATCATGAATCATGAATCGAATCATAAATCATGAATCGAATCATGAATCATGAATCATGAATTTAATCATGATTAATGAATCATGATTATAGAATTTAATCATGATTCATGAATCATGAATCATGAATCGAATCATGAATCATGAATTGATTCATAAATCATGAATTGAATCATGAATCATGAATCATGAGTCATGAATTGAATCATGAATCATGAATCATGAATCATGAATTGAATCATGAATCATGAATTAAGAATTGAATCATGATACATGAATTGAATCATGAATTGAATCATGAATCATGAATTGAATCATGAATCATGAATCATGAGTCATGAATTGAATCATGAATCATGAATCATGAGTCATGAATTGAATCATGAATCATGAATCATGAATCATGAAATGAATCATGAATCATGAATCAAACCATGATTCATGAATTGAATAATGAATTGAATCATGAATCATGAATCATGAATCGAATCATGAATCATGAATCGAATCATGAATCATGAATTTAATCATGATTAATGAATCATGATTATAGAATTTAATCATGATTCATGAATCATGAATCATGAATCGAATCATGAATCATGAATCATGAATTGATTCATAAATCATGAATTGAATCATGAATCATGAATCATGAGTCATGAATTGAATCATGAATCATGAATCATGAATCATGAATTGAATCATGAATCATGAATTAAGAATTGAATCATGATACATGAATTGAATCATGAATTGAATCATGAATCATGAATTGAATCATGAATCATAAATTGATTCATGAATCATGAATCAGGTATGATGTATTGAATCATGAATCATGAATTGAATCATAAATCATGAATCAAGAATTGAATAATGATTCATGAATCATGAATAGAATCATGATTCATGAATCATGAATCGATTTATAAATCATGAAATGAATCATAAATCATGAATCATTAAATGAATCATGAATGGAATCATGAATCATGAATTGAATCATGAATCATGAATCATGAATGATGAATTATATTATGAATCATGAATTTAAAAATGAATTGAATCATGAATCATGAATCCTTAAATGAATCATGAATTGAATCATGAATCATGAATTGAATCATAATTCATGAATTGAATCATAATTCATGAATCATGATTTGAATCATGAATCATGAATTGAATCATATATTGAATCATGAATCATGAATTGAATCATGAATTGAATCATAAATCATGAATTGAATCATGAATCATGAATTGAATCATAAATCATGAATTAAATCATGAATCATGAATGAATCATAAATCATGACTCATGAATCAAATCATGAATCATGATTTGAATCATGAATGATGAATCATGAATCATGAATCATGACTCATGAATCAAATCATGAATCATGAATTGAATCATGATTCATGAATCATGAATCATGAAATGAATCATGAATCATGAATTAAATCATGATTCAAGAATTGAATCATGAATTGAATCATGAATCATGACTCTTGAATCAAATCATGAGTCATGAATCATGAATTGAATCATAATTAATGAATCATGAATCAAGAATTGAATCATGAATCATGAATCGAATCATGATTCATGAATCATGAATCATAAATCGAATCTTGATTCATGAATCATGAATCATGCATCGAATCATGATTCATGAATCATGAATCGAATTGTAAATCATGAATTGAATCATAAATCATGAATCATGAAATGAATCATGAATTGAATCATGAATCATGAATTAAATCATGAATTATGAATCATGAATCATAAGTCATGAATCATGAATCATGAATCATGAATTAAATCATGAATCATGAATCATGAATTGAATCATGAATCATGAATCATGAATTGAATCATGAATCATGAATTGAATAATGAATTGTATCATGAATTATGAATTGTATTATGAATCATGAATCATGAATCATGAAACAGGTATGATGAATTGAATCACGAATCATGATTCATGAATCGAATCATGAATCATGAATCAAGAATCATGAATCGAATCATGAATCATGGATCATGAATCATGAATCATAAATCGAATCATGAATCATGAATCATGAATCATGAATTGAATCATGAATCATGAATTGAATCATGAATCATGAATCATGAATTGAATCATGAATCATGAATCATAAATCGAATCATGAATCATGAATTGAATCAGGATTCGAATCATGAATTGAATCATGAATCATGAATTGAATCATGAATCATGAACTGAATCATGAATCATGAATTATGAATCATAAATTGAATCATGAATCATGAATTAAATTATGAATTGAATCATGAAGCATGAATTGAATCATGAATCATGAATCGAATCATGAATTATGAATCATGAATTGAATCATGAATCATTAATCATAATTCATGAATTGAATCATGAATCATGAATCAAATCATGAATTATGAATTGAATCATGAATCATGAATCATGAATCATGAATCGAATCATGAATCATGAATTGAATCATGAATTGAATCATGAATCATGAATTGAATCATGATTCATGAATTGAATAATGAATCATGAATCATAAATTGAATCATGAATCATGAATTGAAATATGAATGGAACCATGAACCATGAATTGAATCATGAATTGAATCATGAATCATGAATTGAATCATGAATTGAATCATGAATCATGAATTGAATCATGAATCATGAATTGAATCATGAATTAAATCATGAATTGAATCATGAATTGAATAATAAATCATGAATTGAATCATGAATCATGAATCATGAACCATGAATTGAATCATGAATTGAATCATGAATCATGAATCGAATCATGAATCATGAATTAAATCATGAATTGAATCATGAATCATGAATTATGAATTATGAATTGAATCATGAATCATGAATCATGAATCAAATCATGAATCATGAATCATGAATCATGAATTGAATCATGAATCATGAATCGAATCATGAATCATGAATCGAATCATGAATCATGAATTATGAATCATGAATTGAATCATAAATCATGATTTATGAATCATGAATCGAATCATGAATCATGAATCATGAATTGAATCATGAATCATGAATCGAATCATGATTAATGAATCAAATCATGAATTGAATCGTGAATCGAATCATGAATTAAATCATGAGTCATTAATTGAATCATGAAATATTGAATTGAAACAGGAATCATGAATTGAATGATGAATCATGAATCATGAATCATGAATTGTATCATGAAATGAATCATGAATTGAATCATGAATCATGAATCATTAATCATAAATTGAATCATGAATCATGAATCATGAATTGAATTATGAATCATGAATCATGAATTAAATTATGAATCATGAATCACGAATCAAATCATGAATCATGAATTGAATCATGAATCATGAATTGAATTATGAACCATGAATCATGAATTGAATCATGAATCATGAATCAAATCATGAATCATGAATCATGAATCATGATTTGAATCATGAATTATGAATCATGTATCGAATCATGAATCATAAATTATGAATCATGAATTGAATCATGAATCATGAATTATGAATCATGAATTGAATCATGAATTATGAATCATGAATCGAATCATGAATCATGAATTATGAATCATGAATTGAATCATGAATCATGAATTATGAATCATGAATTGAATCATGAATCATGAGTCATGAATTGAATCATGAATTGAATCATGAATCATGAATCATAAATTGAATCATGAATCATGAATCATAAATCGAATCATGAATCATGAATCGAATCATGAATCATGAATCAAATCATGAATTGAATCATGAATCGAATCATGAATTGAATCATGAATTGAATCATGAATCATGAATCATGAATCATGAATTGAATCATGAATCATGAATCATGAATCATTATTTGAATCATGAATCATGAATCATGAATCATGAATTAAATCATGAATCATGAATCATGAATCAAATCATGAATCATGAATTGAATCATGAATTGAATCATGAATTGAATCATGAATCGAATCATGAATTGAATCATGAATTGAATCATGAATCATGAATCATGAATCATGAATTGAATCATGAATCATGAATCATGAATCATTAATTGAATCATGAATCATGAATCATGAATCATGAATCATGAATCAATAATTGAATCATGAATCATGAATCATGAATTAAATCATGAATCATGAATCATGAATCAATAATTGAATCATGAATCATGAATCATGAATCATGAATTAAATCATGAATCATGAATCATGAATCAAATCATGAATCATGAATCATGAATTGAATCATGAATCATAAATCGGATCATAAATCATGAATCATGAATCATGAATTGAATCATGAATTATGAATCATGAATTGAATCATGAATCATGAATCAAATCATGAATCATGAATCATGAATCATGAATTGAATCATGAATCATGAATCGAATCTTGAATCATGAATTATGAATCATGAATTGAATCATGAATCATGAATTATGAATCATGAATCGAATCATAAATCATGAATCGAATCTTGAATCATGAATTATGAATCATGAATTGAATCATGAATTATGAATCATGAATTGAATCATGAATCATGAATCATGAATTGAATCATGAATTGAATCATAAATCATGAATCATGAATCATGAATTGAATCATGAATCATGAATTGAAGCATGAATCATGAATCGAATCATGAATAATGAATCGAATCATGAATCATGAATCAAATCATGAATTGAATCATGAATCGAATCATGAATTGAATCATGAATCATGAATTGAATCATGAATCATGAATTGTATCATGATTTATGAATTATGAATCATGAATTGAATCATGATTAATGAATCATAAATCATGAATCATGAATTAAATCATAAATCATGAATCATGAATCATGAATCATAAATTGAATCATGAATCATAAATCATGAATTAAATCATGAATTGAATCATGAATCATGAATCATGAATCATGAATTGAATCATGAATCATGAATTATGAATCATGAATTGAATCATGAATCATGAATTGAATCATAAATCATGAATCATGAATCATGAATCATAAATTGAATCATGAATCATGAATCATGAATTAAATCATGAATTGAATCATGAAGCATGAATTGAATCATGAATCATGAATCGAATCATGAATTATGAATCATGAATTGAATCATGAATCATGAATCATAATTCATGAATTGAATCATGAATCATGAATGAAATCATGAATTATGAATCAAGAATCATGAATCGAATCATGAATAATGAATTGAATCATGAATCATGAATCGAATCATGAATCATGAATCATGAATCGAATCATGAATCATTAATTGAATCATGAATTGAATCATGATTCATGAATTGAATAATGAATCATGAAGCATAAATTGAATCATGAATCATGAATTGAATCATGAATGGAACCATGAACCATGAATTGAATCATGAATTGAATCATGAATTGAATCATGAATCATGAATTGAATCATGAATCATGAATTGAATCATGAATTAAATCATGAATTGAATCATGAATTGAATCATAAATCATGAATTGAATCATGAATCATGAATCATGAACCATGAATTGAATCATGAATTGAATCATGAATCATGAATCGAATCATGAATCATGAATTGAATCATGAATTGAATCATGAATCATGAATTATGAATCATGAATTGAATCATGAATCATGAATCATGAATCAAATCATGAATCATGAATTGAAGCATGAATCATAAATCATGAATCGAATCATGAATCATGAATTGAATCATGAATCATGAATTGAATCATGAATCATGAATCGAATCATGAATCATAAATTATGAATCATGAATTGAATCATAAATCATGAATCATGAATCATGAATCGAATCATGAATCATGAATCATGAGTTGAATCATGAATCATGAATTGAAGCATGAATCATGAATCATGAATCGAATCATGAATCATGAATCGAATCATGAATCATGAATCAAATCATGAATTGAATCATGAATCATGAATTGAATCATGAATCATGAATCATGAATTGAATCATGATTTATGAATTATGAATCATGAATTGAATCATGAATCATGAATCATGAATCATGAATTGAATCATAAATCATGAATCATGAATCATGAATCATAAATTGAATCATGAATCATAAATCATGAATTAAATCATGAATCATGAATGAAATCATGAATTATGAATCAAGAATCATGAATCGAATCATGAATAATGAATTGAATCATGAATCATGAATCGAATCATGAATCATGAATCGAATCATGAATCATGAATTGAATCATGAATTGAATCATGATTCATGAATTAAATAATGAATCATGAATCATAAATTGAATCATGAATCATGAATTGAATCATGAATGGAACCATGAACCATGAATTGAATCATGAATTGAATCATGAATTGAATCATGAATCATGAATTGAATCATGAATCATGAAATGAATCATGAATTAAATCATGAATTGAATCATGAATTGAATCATAAATCATGAATTGAATCATGAATCATGAATCATGAACCATGAATTGAATCATGAATTGAATCATGAATCATGAATCGAATCATGAATCATGAATTGAATCATGAATTGAATCATGAATCATGAATTATGAATCATGAATTGAATCATGAATCATGAATCAAATCATGAATCATGAATCATGAATCATGAATTGAATCATGAATCATGAATTGAATCATGAATCATGAATCGAATCATGAATCATAAATTATGAATCATGAATTGAATCATAAATCATGAATCATGAATCATGAATCGAATCATGAATCATGAATCGAATCATGAATCATGAATCAAATCATGAATTGAATCATGAATCATGAATTGAATCATGAATCATGAATCATGAATTGAATCATGATTTATGAATTATGAATCATGAATTGAATCATGAATCATGAATCATGAATCATGAATTGAATCATAAATCATGAATCATGAATCATGAATCATAAATTGAATCATGAATCATAAATCATGAATTAAATCATGAATTGAATCATGAATCATGTATCATGAATCATGAATCATGAATCATGAATTGAATCATGAATCATGAATTATGAATCATGAATTGAATCATGAATCATGAATTGAATCTTGAATTGAGTCATGAATCATGAATTGGATCATAAATCATGAATCATGAATCATGAATCATAAATTGAATCATGAATCATGAATCATGAATTGAATCATGAATTGAAGCATGAATCATGAATTGAATCATTAATCATGAATCGAATCATGAATTGAATCATGAATCAAATCATGAATTGAATCATGAATCATGAATTGAATCATGAATCATGAATCATGAATTATATCATGAATCATGAATTGAATCATGAATTGAATCATGACTCATGAATTGAATCATGAATCATAAATTGAATCATGAATCATAAATCATCAATTGAATCATGAATTGAATCATGAATCATGATTTGAAGCATAAATTGAATTATGAATTAATGAATCATGAATTAAATCATGAATCATGAATCATAAATCGAATCTTGAATCATGAATTATGAATCGAATCATGAATCATGAATTATGAATCATGAATCGAATCATGAATCATGAATCGAATCATGAATCATGAATTATGAATCATGAATTGATCATGAATCATGAATTATGAATCAAGAATTTAATCATGAATCATGAATCATGAATTGAATCATGAATTGAATCATAAATCATGAATCATGAATCATGAATTGAAGCTTGAATCATGAATCATGAATCGAATCATGAATTATGAATCATGAATTGAATCATGAATCATGAATTATGAATCATGAATTTAATCATGAATCATGAATCATGAATTGAATCATGAATTGAATCATAAATCATGAATCATGAATCATGAATTGAAGCTTGAATCATGAATCATGAATCGAATCATGAATTATGAATCATTAATTGAATCATGAATCATGAATTGAAGCATGAATTGAATTATGAATTAATGAATCATGAATTAAATCATGAATCATGAATCATGAATCATGAATCATAAATCGAATCATGAATCATGAATCATGAATTGAATCATGAATTATGAATCATGAATTGAATCATGAATCATAAATCGAATCATGAATCATGAATCATGAATCATGAATTGAATCATGAATTATGAATCATGAATTGAATCATGAATCATGAATCATGAATTGAATCATGAATTGAATTATAAATTAATGAATCATGAATCATGAATCATGAATTGAATCATGAATTGAATTATGAATTAATGAATCATGAATTAAATCATTAATCATGAATCATGAGTCATTAATTGAATCATGAATCATGAATTGAATCAGGAATCATGAATTGAATGATGAATCATGAATCATGAATCATGAATTGTATCATGAAATGAATCATGAATTGAATCATGAATCATGAATCATTAATCATTAATCATAAATTGAATCATGAATCATGAATCAAATCATGAATCATGAATTGAATCATGAATCATGAGCTTACACATTCAGACCAAAATGAGGCAATGAGGCAATGAGCGCTACTGCACAGTCTTGCTTACAAGAGACAAGTCACGTAGACACGCCCCAAGCCTGTCTACGTGACTTGCCTAATGTCAACAAGACTGTGCAGCTTTTGTCAGGGAAACACAGAGGAATCTGCAGCGGCGATCATCGGAACTGTCAGTCACGTGACTGACAGCGCCGAGACTGTGGGAGGCGCCTGCAGGACCTGAAGGTCCTTTTGCAAAGTAACGGTGGACACGTTGGAGCTGCTGGAGCTGATTAGCGGGGACTCCTCACACCAGATGCCGACTTCTTCAATCAGGTAAGTAGCGCTTGCAGTGTATAAGACGCACCTTTTTCTTTAGACCCAAAATTTGGGGTAAAAAGGTGCGTCTTATACATGGGGAAATACGGTAATGAATATTTCAATTACGGCAAGCCATACAAATATTAAATATACAATAGCTACAAAATTAGATTTTGTTTACGTGTTCTGTTTAAAACAATGCTAAATACTTAAAAAATTAGATATTTAAATTGTAATTACTTACACTAGAGTTCCATATAGGGTGCCATTTTCAATCAGCCAACTTGACTACATATTTAAATATAAACCTGCAGGTAACTGGTTAATAAATAATTGCCTGATTACAAATTGATTTTATAATACACAAAGTACTTTCCTTCCAACAAAAAAAACAAACAGAATTTGCAGTTATAAAATGGGATTTTGTGCCTCAAAATTTCAATGTGTATTCTACAAAAATATTTTTAAATCTATTTTGTTGTAAAACAATTTCATATGCAACAAAATCAAATGTTGTGCTGCAAATCATATTCATGAGATACAAATTGATTTTGAGTTTTCAGGAAGTTGCAAATCAATTTTGTAAATTACAAAACAATTTTTTTTGCCACAGAAACAATTCTGTGTTACAGAAGAGCTTTTTTTATGCAGGCACACAGTAGAAGAGCCTGGATGTGAACTAACTGCAGTATGTCAATGCCTTTATATGTTTTTCATATGCATCAGTTCAATAAGTCCACCATTAATATGTGATATATCACTTATTCACTTTTATTTACACTTGTTGAATCCTAATTAGTGGGAGATCTGCCAATGTTTCTGAAGTTGAGCCACACAGAGAAGAAGTAGGAACCCATTGTGCTGACGCGTTCCGCATCATCATGCTCCGTGATGATATGTATCATTGCGCTGTGGCGGGCAGAATGTTATAGTGTAAGACACATCCTTAATGCCCACCTGCCCCCAACTTCACTGAGTTACTCACCACATCTCCAGGAGAGATGTCCGAATTTGAGGAGACTGTCGCACCATTACGCGACTCAATGCGTTTCTCCCAAATCACGGAAAGTTGTGGGTATGTCGCCATTCATCAAGATGAGCAGGGACATCACCACAGTGAACAGATTATTGATGTCATTTATCAGAGACATGCTCATTAGCTGAGTGACAAACTACGGAACCAATAGAAAAATATAAACAACAGATTTTATACTTTCTAAAATGCTCAGGCAAACACTCAGACATGATCAGCAAGTGTTTAGTCACTGTGAGGAGCACTGCTACACGGCATTAAAAGGAAGGGGAATGTCAGGGGCATTGTGGGGAAAGACAGGGGTCATTTTTAAAGCATGATGCTCCATGTTTGCAATCTGAAAAGCACAAATATTCAAGATAATACATCCAATATGTGTGTGCATATACGTACACTTACACTTCTGTATTTTTTTATTTTAGCAGAGATCCAAGACAGTACACAGTCACATAGTAGGTCTGCCTGTAAACATTAGGAGTTACGGAATAAAATAAGGGTTATACTTCAAGGGTTGAGCAACCAAGGGAAGAATCGCAAGTGCAAAATAAAAACAATATGAAATTTGCTTGGGAAGAGTAAAAGATCTAAAAAAAAATTTTTCCTTTCAGTGTAATGTAAAAATGGTGTAAACCTCCAGGGGTGCAAATTTGGCATCGACCCCAGGAGTGAAAGGGTTTACGACAGCTGTTTCCAATAGATTTGGAAAGTGCAGGCGGTTACAATGTACCTGCCCAAGAGTTCTGTACAAAGGGAATAATGTGCTTAAATGGGATTTGGTGGATCATCCCCTGCTAAAAAACCTTGACTACATTAGATAACATGATCAGCCAGGAGAGACTACTAACTCTTAGGCATCCTGGTCCCAGTGGTCATCAGGTTTTTGGATGTAAGGTTATTCTATGAAATTCACATCCAATCAGGAGACTATAAATGTAACAAAATGGAAATTTTGTGTGGAACACCATTCCACAGATCGTCAAAACAGGAGAGGGATAGACTGTATCCTGGGAGCTTTATAGTAGAAGTGACATTGAACCGAGATTTGCACAAGATTTCACCACAAATTTGCTTATCTCTAGTTGTCAAATATCCCAGAATAGAGAATAAGAGAGGTGGAACTTTTCCACTGTCAAAAATCTAATGTAGAGACTTCCCCTGGCAAACAAAAAGCACCAGGGCGCCACTCACTACAACACAGTTGTTCACAAGTCTAACAAAATAACTTCTGTGGAGTGTAAAAATCTTTAAAAATCACTATTTGGTGTCACATTGAAAACGCTTTCCAAGGGAAAGTCACACGACAGCTGTTATATAAATACCTGGGTGTAAAATCAAATGACACATAAATTAGCGCTAGTTTGGTGGAAGCTTAAACCACATTCACTGACACACTGTTCACTTCTTCATTCTGGAATTAAATAAATAATGCAAACAAATAGTCACCATATCATAATAGGTATTACAGCAGCTAACTGTTTTGCACCCAGAGTTATTTAATTGCTAGAATCAGTGGATCACGCCGGGCATCTTCCAGTATTTGTGGGAAACCCCAATTAAGAGGCCCATGAAGAGGCAGATGGCACTTTCCTATGCAAATTTGGGCAGCAAGTGCCAGTCAAACACTTAGGCTACCTTGGTTACAACATTAACCAGGGTAGAGTCAGTCTGTTATTTTGGTATGTGTTATTACAGCATGTTCATGTTGCAATATTTACAGTAAATGATATTGCTTAAACTGCATTTTTTTTTTTAATTTTGCATTTTAATTAATGCAACTCCTTTAATGCTGTAGTCTGAATATACCCTATGGCACTTATACGTTGCTATGTGGATTTACATGGTTAAGAAGCCATGCTTTAAGTCATTTTAAGCATGGTGCTCCATGTTCCCAATCCAGAAAAACAAAACTGACAAACACTCAAGATAATTCACAAATTATCTTGAGTGTTTCCAGTAGGCAGGAGCGGGCTGGGACGGGGGGCAGGGGGGCATCTGTCTCCTGGGCCGCTCAGTCAGACCACTGTTCGGGCCCCCCCCCCCCCTCCCGTGGATGCAGGTTTTTTTTAAGAAAAACGTGCATATTACCTGAGGCCGCATCACAAAACAAGCGATGCGGGCGCGACAGCGCACGTGCGGCCGCATCACATGACACGCGATACGGCCGCGTCATCAATGATGCGGCCGCATCGCGTGTCATGTGATGCGGCCGCCTGTTCGCCCCCCCGGGCTGAAATTTGCCTAGCCCAGCCCTGCCAGTGGGATTGGAACGTTTAGGTGGATATGATGTATCTGCCCAAGAGTTCTGTACAAATGGACCAATGTGCTTAAATGAGATTAATCATCCCCTGCCAAAAACCTTGACTTCATTAGTTAACATGATCAGCCAGGACAGACTACTAACTCTTGGTTATCCGTCATTCCTGGTTATAGAGGCTATCAGATGATTGGATGTAAGGTTCATCTATGAAATTCACATCCAATCAGAATTTGCCTTTTTCAGCCAAGAACATCCGTTGGTTCAGTAGTAGCATCCCTACTGATTGCGAGGTCACATTTTCAAATGGGGGGCTCCCTCCAACATTTAAAACTTCAAACCGTAATTCATGTCAAAGACACAGCATGGATAGATTTAATAACCTTAGATTTAGTAAACCTCTCATCTGTTACATATAAATATTGCTATTTTTCATGACAAAGAAAGTGAATTTTTAATTTATTGTAAACAAAATGTAATCAGAAGATTAAAAACACAGAAAATACAGAAGAGATAAAGAGGATCTGATAAAAGGAGAAGTACATCCAATAACAACAAAAAAAGAGAAAATAAAAAAGAGAAGACATATAAATGGGATGTCAAATCCGATGTTGGAGTAGAGGAAAAAAGCAGGGATGATACGTTTTATTCCAACCATAAAAAAAAAATGGGATTATAGGTAAAAGCAAGAACGAGACAGGGATAAAAGATATAGGGAAATTACAGAACAAATGGAATACATATATGTGGTGAAACGAGGTATTAATATCACCTTAACCAGTCTTTCCCTCGTTTCTCACAAAATGTGGATTATAGCATGTACTTTTATAGCCCTTGCTTTTGTTCCCCAGCTCAACAGAATACCATGCAGTGTCTAATTACATGTGGATAAGGGGACATTGTAACTCATTCTAAATTTGTATATTGTTTATTGTATCTTGTTAAGCTGTTAGTCATTGTCCTTAAAGTGAAGCCAGGTGGATTATGGGTACGGATCAGATTGCAGATTACAGGTGAGGGGGAAGGCCAATTAGTATCCATTGTTCTACAAAAGTGGAAGCTGCTCAAATCAATTTATAGGCCATAACAGGTGCTTGAAAGGGTGGGGTTATCCTGCAAGGAACATACACACAACATTTTTTCCCCCAGCACACTGCTATAGCCAGCAACAGATCTGCCATTTCTACTGTAGATAAAAATTGCAAAAGTCTTTGTTGCACACATTTGCAAATGTATGTTTAAGCCATCCGCCACGCCAAGGCGCTTTTGCTAATAGGATGGTCCTACTCTAAACAATGAAAGTCCCATATATTTGGGCCATACATATGTGTTTTTAAATTGAGAGCCAACTTACCAAAGAAGTACCCCAGAAGCCTCCAAACAGCAATTCAGTGCCAGTACCCCCTCTCAGCTACTGACATCAACATGCCTCTCAGACAAATACAAAAGTGGAAGCTGCTCAAATCAATTTATAGACCATAACAGGTGCTTGAAAGGGTGGGGTTATCCTGCAAGGAACATACACACAACATTTTTTCCCCCAGCACACTGCTATAGCCAGCAACAGATCTGCCATTTCTACTGTAGATAAAAATGCAAAAGTCTTTGTTGCACACATTTGCAAATGTATGTTTAAGGCATCCACCACACCAAGGCGCTTTTGCTAATAGGATGGTCCTACTCTAAACAATGAGAGTCCCATATATTTGGGCCATACATATGTGTTTTTAAATTGAGAGCCAACTTACCAAAGAGGTACCCCAGAAGCCTCCAAACAGCAATTCAGTGCCAGTACCCCCTCTCAGCTACTGACACCAACATACCTCTCAGACAAATACAAAAGTGGAAGCTGCTCAAATCAATTTATAGGCCATAACAGGTGCTTGAAAGGGTGGGGTTATCCTGCAAGGAACATACACACAACATTTTTTCCCCCAGCACACTGCTATAGCCAGCATCAGATCTGCCATTTCTACTGTAGATAAAAATGCAAAAGTCTTTGTTGCACACATTTGTAAATGTATGTTTAAGCCATCCGCCACGCCAAGGCGCTTTTGCTAATAGGATGGTCCTACTCTAAACAATGAGAGTCCCATATATTTGGGCCATACATATGTGTTTTTAAATTGAGAGCCAACTTACAAAAGAGGTACCCCAGAAGCCTCCAAACAGCAATTCAGTGCCAGTACCCCCTCTCAGCTACTGACACCAACATGCCTCTCAGACAAATACAAAAGTGGAAGCTGCTCAAATCAATTTATAGGCCATAACAGGTGCTTGAAAGGGTGGGGTTATCCTGCAAGGAACATACACACAACATTTTTCCCCCAGCACACTGCTATAGCCAGCAACAGATCTGCCATTTCTACTGTAGATAAAAATGCAAAAGTCTTTGTTGCACACATTTGCAAACACATGTTTAAGCCATCCTGCCACGCCAAGGCGCTTTTGCTAATAGGATGGTCCTACTCTAAACAATGAGAGTCCCATATATTTGGGCCATACATATGTGTTTTTAAATTGAGAGCCAACTTACCAAAGAGGTACCCCAGAAACCTCCAAACAGCAATTCAGTGCCAGTACCCCCTCTCAGCTACTGACACCAACATGCCTCTCAGACAAATACAAAAGTGGAAGCTGCTCAAATCAATTAATAGGCCATAACAGGTGCTTGAAAGGGTGGGGTTATCCTGCAAGGAACATACACACAATATTTTTTTTCCCAGCACACTGCTATAGCCAGCAACAGATCTGCCATTTCTACTGTAGATAAAAATGCAAAAGTCTTTGTTGCACACATTTGCAAATGTATGTTTAAGGCTTCCTCTGGACACGGAGAAGACATTCGACAGGCTCCATTGGGGCTTCATGTGACAAGTTTTACTTAAATTTGCCTTTGAGGGAAATATCTTTAATGCAATTCTGGCCCTATACTGTGGCCCATTTGCTAAAGTCTTTATCAACGACTCCCTCTCCGACAAATTTGGTATTTCCCATGGCACCAGACGGGTGCCCTCTGTTGCCTCTTATCTATATACTAGCTATAGAACCCCTGGCTGAACACTTCCTTTGTTCTACAGAGTGTAGGGGCTTAGACCTCCAGGGAACATACCACAGTATTTGCCTTTTTGCTGATGATGTCTTCCTCTTCGTGTGCAGTCCAGAGACCTCATTAGGGCCGCTTCACCAAGTATGGGTCTACTATAGCCGGGCTTCCTATTATAAACTAAATATCACCAAAATTGAGGCCCTCCCACTTATTACCCCACCGGAACCTTTGGCTTGTTTGAAATCCTGCTTCAAGTATGCCTGGAAGGAGAAATCTCTTTCACATTTAGGGATCCATATCCCTTCAGGCATATCTGAAGTGATTGATATCAACTATCCCCTGTTAATTGACCAGCTTTCTAAGACCATTTGTCAGTGAGTTTCAAGTCAATGCGAGAATAAGTATTATGGGCAAGGGAGTGGTAAGTAAATGGTTTCAGTATCTGATGCCATATTGCCATTTGGAGAAGTTTGGTAAATTAGCTTTCAATTTAAAAACACATATTTGTATGGTTTAGAATTAGGACCACCCTATTAGCAGAAACGCAGTGAAGTGGCGGGTGGCTTTCCGTACATTTGCAAATGTGTGCAACTAAAAGCTTTGCATTTTTATGTACAAATAGAAATAGCAACTGATTTGCTGGTTATAGCAGTGTGCTGGGGGATTTTTCTCTGTATTTGTTCTCAGCTTTCTAGGATGTCTACCTCTTGGATGGACTATGAGGTCTCTTGGCTGGGCAGGATGGCTGCTTTAAAAATTATGTTGCTCCCTAAGCTTATGTGTGTTTTCTGCACACTTCCCTACCTCCTCCCAAAAATTGTTCATGGATGCGCTCCACTCACTGGTGCTTAAATATATCTGGGGCAAGTTTTCTCATTTGTATTTTTCACTAATGGCTTTTACCCAAGAGATAGGGGAGATCTAGATCTACCAAATTTAGTCAAGCATGTATTGTTTCACATATTAGAGACTGGGTGCTTTCAGCCCTAGACCACACTCCCCCATTCCCCATCCTCCATTTTAGTTGCTCTCAAGGGCTGGGACAGGACTGTTGGGCCCTTTATGGACTTTGTCCCCCCAACTAGAAACCTCTATTGTCACACGGCTCCACTACATATTACATTTCAAATAACATCATAAATTAATATCATAACATACATTATAATCATAAATTTCAACACATTTGTCCTTTAACACATGCAGCCCATACCATGGCAACCGTTTATGCCACACACATCATCATCATTTATTTATATAGCGCCACTGATTCCGCAGCGCTGTACAGAGAACTCATTCACATCAGTCCCTGCCCCATTGGAGCTTACAGTCTAAATTCCCTAATATAGACACACACACACACACACACAGACAGACCAACAGAGAGGAATTTTTTTAGCAGCCAATTAACCTACCAGTATGCTTTTGGAGTGTGGGAGGAAACCGGAGCACCCGGAGGAAACCCACGCAAACACAGGGAGAACATACAAATTCCACACAGATAAGGTCATGGTCGGGAATCGAACTCATGACCCCAGTGCTGTGAGGCAGAAGTGCTAACCACTAGGCCACTGTGCTGCCCACACACACACTCAAAAGTACATATATTCTTCCGAGATTTGGGTAATCTCCTAATTACAATTTCCTTCTTTAAGTCCTGTGCCGCATCATCATAGCAACCATACAAAGCGCAACCAAAACAAGAGCCCCATTTCTGGAAGCAGAGTCACATGATTCTCTATATTTATTACACCTTCCAGGGCACATACATATCACATCATACCTAACGACCCGCTTGATTCTTGGGCATGCAATATCGGTTGTCATAGCAACCTGGGACTATGCGACATCCAAATAGATGAGCATCTAAATGAACAAACATTAAATCAATCACAAGGCTCCACTTTCAAGTTAAATATGAGAATTACTCCCTTCGTTGAATCAATGTAAATTACTATGCCATCCAAATTCCTTATTCCACATAACCATAGACATATCGCTACAAATTAATGTTCAAATGTTGGTTAAACATATACTCTCACATTAGCCTGCAGAGTCCACGCATTATATGTAGTCCATACATTGATGTAGCCCTCCCCCCTATATATTGGGGTTTACTATGCATGTCATCACCATGGTGATATGTCCAAGTTCTATTGGCAAATTGTCATTTGATTCTGGGTGGTCTCTCTGTGAAGAAAATATTTTGGTAAACTTTATCCATAAAAATAGGTTCCAGTACTCCTATCATGATATCTCCAGGTTGTGTTAACCCCTCAAGAGCAGGGAGATCCAGTCTACATCTCTGATCCGCAGAATAAATGCAGACATGAAAAAAAAGGTAGGTCACTACAGGTCCATCGCTTTTATGATATATAAAACATGACTACTCATACTGTATGTATAGATCTTAATTTTGCTGATGATATTGGTGTTAAAAATAAAAGTGACATGTCATCCTTGCTTTTAGGTAATTATCAACAAATTTGTATAAAATGATCAGTTTCTCTTCAATAATTTGGACCATGACAATATTTATCCGTCTTCAACTGATTTATTCTGCGGATCAGAGATGTAGACTGGATCTCCCTGCTCTTGAGGGGTTAACACAACCTGGAGATATCATGATAGGAGTACTGGAACCTATTTTTATGGATAAAGTTTACCAAAATATTTTCTTCACAGAGAGACCACCCAGAATCAAATGTGCACTGTAAGTATGGATTAAAGTTACATAGTAACATAGTTGATGAGGTTGAAAAAAGACACCAGTCCATCAAGTTCAACCTATTTTGGATCTCCTGCGATCCTGCACTTATATTTGAAATTAATCCAGAGTAGGCAACCGCCCATCTGTTTCAATTTTGAAAATCCCTTTGTGAAACAACACATGCACTCTAAAACCATGCCCCCAGGTCCAACAATTACTGGTGATAAAGGCTAAGCAAGAATATTTGGATTTTTTCTAACAAACAAAACTTTGTAGGCGAAATGTTGTTTTGCAACAACTGAAACGAACCATTTAACATTGTGTCTCTAATGAACAAATAAATAAATATATATATATATATATATATATATATATATACATACCTATCTCTCTCTCTCTCTCTCTTTGTATACATATATAGATATACACACATATATGTATATATACACACCAAATAATTTGCTAATATATAACAACTGCCACACGTTACAAATCGGAACCAAAAGTATCGCATTGATGTGCTAAGAGAACTAAGTTTGGTAGCAAAGGTATTTTTCTTGTTTTTTTTATGGACTTCTTTTTAAGACAGACAGTACCACAAGACTGGTGGGACACAAATCCATAACTGGAAAAATGTACATTGCAACATGATTTGTCAAAATGTAACTTTGCACTATTAAATGTATTTGATCCTAAAGATAAATTAGACCCACTGGGCCGTATAAATTAAGGCACGTAAATGCCGATACGTGGAGTATTTTTTGTAAAATTGCTCTGTGCATGAGACAAACCCTATGTCAGAGACAGGGGTGTAGGAACCCGGGGGACAGAGGGGGCAGTTGCCCCCCCCTACATGATTTCTGCCGGGTGGGCAAAGACTGTGCCCCCCCTCCCCTCCATGAACTTCTACACAAAATCCTTCATGCTAGTTTTTGAAGTCAGTGTATCTGTTCTAAACTTGTGAAGCTTTTTAAATTATAGATTGTCTTAAAATAACTACCAAATGTACTTTAATATAGATTGCCTTAGTATAGATTTAATACAGATTGATTGATTTGTTTATTTAAAAAACTCTAAGGGGTATATTTACTAAACTGCGGGTTTGAAAAAGTGGAGATGTTGCCTATAGCAACCAATCAGATTCTAGCTGCCATTTTGTAGAATGTAATAAATAAATTATAACTAGAATCTGATTGGTTGTTATAGGCAACATCTCCACTTTTTCAAACCCACAGTTTAGTAAATTTAGCCCTAGGTGTTCCGTTCATAAGCATTTAATAAATAACCTGTATTGATGATGAACAACTATTCACTTTGCTTTTTACCCTGAATTTCGTGTGATGCTTCCAGTAACAAACCAGTGAGGCAGTGACTATAGATTTAAAAATACTTCCAATCAAATGAGATTATGCTGTCAACAAAATTGGAATAAAATTTTAATGACTATGAAAAATGTAAATTTTTAACATGAAAAATTGAATTTATCTATCTTTCTAACAGCTATTGTACTAATTGATAGTTAATATTAATAATAAAATGTATTTAATATTGTATAAATAAATTTTTATAGTAAAATAAACAATGAAACGGGTTGGCCAACCCCTTAAACACTGATAAAAATTAACATAGGATTGGGAGTCTTTGTATATCTACAGTCACTGTTACAACTGCCGTAAAACAAGATGCCAAACACGAGAAAAAGGGGCTACAGGTCGGGTGTAAGTGCCGATTACTAGTGGTGACTGCCGCGTATGCAATGCTAGAACATGTGTTTGCAATCAGAAGCAACTGTAAACATGTATTTTATCTACAATAGACATTAATAACATCCTAATAAATGTATTTTACATTTTGTTCATTTTTTTAATGTTTTGTAATTACTATATTATTAACAGGTGACATTAATTGACTTTTTTTCTGTGCGTTCTTTTGTGACTTTATATTCCACATATACATTGGACATATACTGCAGTGTATTGTCTGTTAGAGGACTAAGACCTGTATTGATCATCAGACTTATTTTTTGCACTCCTTGTTGAATATAAACATGCGCGTGCCTGATTTAGATGCTTTTTTTACAAAATGTACAGAACATTCATTTTACGTTCCTTAATTAATCAGGCCCTCTATGTTATTGTAAAAAAAAGTGTCCCAGTGCCTGCTCTTTATACAACCACCTTTACATACTATCAGGTTTACTATCGTAACACAAATCCACTATTATAAAATATTTTAATCCTATTATGTGTTGCCATCTATATAAACATTAACACCCTTTTAATGTCAGGTTTTTGCATTTTCTAAGCTGGCAGTGTAAAATAGGGATCACTGTATTTTAAAACTCAGACATCTGCCACATAACATGTAATTGCATATGATTTCCTAAATTGTTGTATACACTTAGATATAGTTACCTTTTTCCAGATAATAGATGGTTTAGGTACTCCACTGGCTTTGCATGGTAGAGATACTGCATGTCCTTCAATTGTACTGAAAATTTGGGGTCCGTGTTGAATGATAGGGCTAACTAAAATAGAAAAGGATAAATATAATTCCTGACATATATATAAAATATATTAAAATATTTGTATGATGGACTCTCTAGCAAAATCTAAAGATATAATTTCATAGTGAATATTGTCTAATTTGTCGTAGGATGCAAGATCTTGGCAAATGATAGTAGTTGGAAGGGTAGGTGTGGGTTGAAAAGAGACATTTTGGTTTAGAATACTGAGTGGAGATGAGAGACTAGAGGTATATTTGTTTGGCCACCTCCAAAAAATTTCAGAAGGAGTGGTATTGCAGTGTCACATTTATAGACACCGTAGGAGGCACCGGCTGGTATTTACGCAAATGAACAGAGAGACGCGGAGTCTAACACATCCTGCTGTTCACCAGGGACACCCGCAAGGAGGTTTGGTCTTCGCTGTGTGGGATGCACAGGTTGCGTTTCTCGAAGTCAGTTACCAGCGCGGTGGAGTTGTAAACAGGAATAGTCAGATGGTCCAGGTCGAGCCAAACAGTAGCGGAGGACAAAGGGAGAAGCTGGAGGGGTGTCAGGGATAAGCAGAAGCTCAAAACCAAACGGACTGTGCAGTACCAAATCAGGATCCAGAAGAATGAGCGAAGAAATAAGCCAGAAGTCAGTTAACCACAATGGAGCATATAAACAGGAAGTGCTGGAGCTGGAGTAAACCAATACTCTGGCACCCTAATGGTGCCAGAGTGTTACTTAAATAGCAGGGAGTGAGGGAGACGTATGTGGGGTTAGACGTGTGTGATTTCTGCACTAAGTGGGATTTTCTCACAAAGTGGACGAAAATGCACAGTTAGACAACACAGCAACTAATCCTCATCTTTCTCTTCTCTTTTCATCTTCAGGTATGTTCATCCATGCTGCTACTACTACTACTCTGATCATTATTCTGTGAATTTCATCCCTGCAATCTGTGTTTAAGTATGTTCATCCATGCTGCTACTACTACTACTCTGATCATTATTCTGTGAATTTCATCCCTGCAATCTGTGTTTAAGTATGTTCATCCATGCTGCTACTACTACTACTCTGATCATTATTCTGTGAATTTCATCCCTGCAATCTGTGTTTAAGTATGTTCATCCATGCTGCTACTACTACTACTCTGATCATTATTCTGTGAATTTCATCCCTGCAATCTGTGTTTAAGTATGTTCATCCATGCTGCTACTACTACTACTCTGATCATTATTCTGTGAATTTCATCCCTGCAATCTGTGTTTAAGTATGTTATAGGAAACTGTTATCTGTTTAAACTTAGGTTGGCACAGTCTTTTATTGCTGCCTAATTTATGATAGGTATCTGGCCTCTATCCTTTCCCACAAATGTTTTCTTTTCCTTTGATTAGCTGACCAATTAGCACATCTGTAGTGTATTCCTAAATTAGACTGACTACATCTTAGTTTCATTCTATGGGGAGACGTATGTGGGGTTAGACGTGTGTGATTTCTGCACTAAGTGGGATTTTCTCACAAAGTGGACGAAAATGCACAGTTAGACAACACAGTTGGCCAAACATTGGACTACATTTGACTTGCTTTTACTCCCAGCAATAAGCAACATCTGCCACAGCCTATTTCTGCACTACTTGTCTATTTATATGGAATACTGCTAAGAGGTAATTCTTAAAATACCCTTGCTTTTTGCTTTTACCCCTTTTATCACAATGTTTCACAAATTGCTTTTCTTAGTCTCATTTCATGGCATGATCTTTAGGACTGTGTCATCTTTCACCCCTCCACCAACACACAAATTTGTTCATATTGCACCTGCATTACTCCACTCACCTCTATTTAACACCCATGAACTGTTGTCCTATTTATTATCTCTAACAAGTACAGCCTCCACCTGTCGCCAGAAAATAAAAGGCCACACATCTTACAATCCCCTTGCCTATCTTTCGCTCACTCTGCTTCTATTAGCTGGTGATATATCACCTAATCCAGGTCCCCCACACTCCTCACACACACATACATCAGAACACTACCGTTCTATAGCAAACCTCAAACACATCACCTGTCTACCCTCTCTTCCCAAGTCCTTTAAATGTGCCCTTTGGAATGCACGATCTGTTTGTAACAAACTTACCTCCGTTCATGATCTCTTCCTCTCAAAAAACCTCAACCTTCTGGCAATAACAGAAACATGGCTCATGCAATCAGACACTGCCTCACCTGCAGCACTTTCACATGGTGGCCTCCATCTCACCCACACCTCCAGACCTGAAGGCAGACAAGGAGGTGGGGTTGGACTACTTCTCTCCCCACAGTGCACATACACAGTTCTACCAAATGTCCCATCACTCACGTTCACATCTTTTGAAGTACATGCTATTCGCATTTTTAATCCATTCTCCCTACGTGTTGCGGTGATCTATCGTCCCCCTGGAGCACACCAACAATTTATTGAGGATTTCTCTGCATGGCTCCCTCACTTCTTATCTTCAGACATCCCCACCATCATCATGGGTGACTTCAACATCCCCATTGATAACCCACCTTCCAAAGCTGCTTCCAAACTACTCTCTCTAACATCCTCACTTGACCTCTCCCAGTGGATTGAATCATCTACTCATAAGGATGGCCACTGCCTTGATCTTGTTTTCTCTAGACTATGCTCAGTTTCTAATTTTATTAATACACCCTTCCCCCTCTCGGATCATCACCTTATCAGCTACACTCTCACCCCCACTGCTCTAACCTCTCTACTGTCTAACTCTACCAAGCCTCCTCATACTCGTAGAAATCTTAATTCTATTAATCTTCAACAATTTTCCACCTCTCTCCAACACCTTCTCTCCCCTATCTCTACATTCTCATCCCCTGAGATGGCAGTACCTCATTTTCACCTAACCTTAGCAACGGCCCTTGATCAAGTGGCTCCAGCGACACTTCATACTACACGTCGACTTCGATGTCAACCGTGGCACACCAAAGCAACACGAAATCTTCAAAAACTGTCCCGTAAAGCAGAACGTCACTGGCGTAAATCTCGAAGCTCTAATGACTTCTTCACATATACTTCTGTCTACCACTCCTATCGAAATGCTCTGGACACTGCAAAACAAACATACTTTCAATCTCTTATCTATGCTCAGGCTTCTAACCCCAAACGCCTTTTCAATACATTTAATCATCTTCTCAATCCTCCCACCCCGAACCCTCCATCTACTATCAGTGCTCAGGATCTTGCTACCTACTTCAAGGACAAGATTGATAAGATCAGACTAGAAATGGTATCCTCCTCCTCAACAAGCCATCAGCTCATTTCCTTCCCACTACCCTCTGACACCCTTTCTTCATTTGACCCCACAAATGAAGAGGAAATTTCTACGCTCTTCTTATCTTCCTACTCTACCTCCTGTCCTCTTGATCCTATTCCCTCGCAAATTGGTAGATCCCTGTCTTCTGTGCTTATTTCACCTCTAACTCAAATCTGTAATCTCTCACTCTCTACTGGCATCTTTCCATCACTATACAAGCATGCAGTGATTACTCCTATTCTAAAAAAACAAAACTCCGACCCAAACTCTCTCTCAAATTACCGTCCCATCTCTCAGCTCCCTTGCCCCTCCAAGCTTCTAGAGAGACTTGCCTACACTCGCCTCACACGCTTTCTTTCCGCAAACAACCTGTTGGATCCTCTTCAGTCTGGCTTTCGTTCTCAACACTCCACAGAGACTGCGCTGACCAAGGTTGTTAATGATCTGATCACTGCTAAGACTGAACGCCATTACTCTCTCCTAATTCTCCTTGATCTCTCGGCTGCATTTGACACCGTTGACCACTCTCTTCTCATACAAACGCTGCAATCCCTAGGTCTTCAAGACACAGTTCTATCCTGGTTCTCATCTTACCTCTCTAATCGCTCTTTCACTGTTAATTTCTCTGGAGCCACATCTGCTCCGCTTCCCCTATCAGTTGGAGTACCACAAGGCTCGGTGCTTGGTCCTCTGCTGTTCTCTATCTATACCGCTTCTCTTGGAAATCTAATAAGTTCCTTTGGCTTTCAGTATCATCTCTATGCGGATGATACCCAAATCTATCTATCCTCTCCTGATATCTCGACATCTGTGTTGTCCCGTGTAACTGACTGTCTTTCTGCCATTTCATCTTGGATGTCCTCTCGTCAACTCAAACTTAATCTTTCTAAAACAGAGTTAATAATATTCCCACCCGCCAACAAGAGCATACCTGACATTTCTATCTCTGTTGATAACATGACCATAAATCCCACCCCACAAGCTCGCTGCCTAGGTGTAATCCTTGATTCACGCCTATCCTTTGTTCCCCACATTGACTCTATATCTAAATCATGTTACATACATCTAAAGAACATTTCCAGAATCCGCACATATCTCACACAAGACACTGCTAAAACCTTAATTCATGCACTAATCATCTCCCGCATTGACTATTGCAATTCCCTCCTTACTGGTCTTCCCAAAAACAGACTCAAACCCCTAAAATCTATTTTGCATGCTTCGGCAAGACTGATTTTCCTTGCAAATAGCTATTCCTCTGTTGAATCACTCTGTATGTCTCTACACTGGCTGCCTGTCTTCTACCGAATCCAATATAAAATACTTTTACTAACCTACAAGGCCATCAACAAAGCTGCACCAACATACATCTCCTCTCTTGTCTCAAAATATCTCCCAACTCGGCAACTCCGTTCTGCAAAAGATCTGCGTCTCTCATCCACCCTCATTACATCCTCCCATTCCCGGTTACAGGACTTTTTTCGGGCTGCACCCACTCTATGGAACTCTCTCCCTCGCACAATAAGACTCTCCTCTGTTCTACAAACTTTCAAGCATTCTCTGAAAACCTACCTATTCAGACAAGCTTATAATATTCCTCAACCACCATCTTAACCTCACTACCTTTAGCCTGTTACACAATTTCACACAAGACAACTACCCCCGGACCAACATTGTTGTGTGACAGGATCATTTAGCTTATGAGTCACCCTACCTTTGCAGTATGGCTGGGCCAAGATGCAAAATGTATACTTAACCTCATGTGTCAATCTCCCATTGTCCCATAGATTGTAAGCTTGCGAGCAGGGCCTTCTCACCTCTTTGTCTGTTTTACCCAGTTTGTTTATTAGTTTATTACGTTTGTCCCCAATTGTAAAGCGCTACGGAATATGTTGGCGCTATATAAATAAATGATGATGATGATGATGATGAGGGATGATTCAGCGGTCAGCAGCGCACCCCGTTGCCTAGCAACGGGACACGATCATTCTTGCGCATGGGCGTGTAGCGAGGCCCTGAAAACTGGAAGTGCGTCCTGTTACTTAGCAAGGCAAGGAGAGGCGACCGTCCCCTGCACCTAGGAAGAGTGCGGGGATGGCGCCTGGCAAGCAGTATATTTTAGGAATTTGTCAGAAGTATGACACTTTCCTGAATGGCATTGTACTTTGTTTTAGAAGCATTACCCTTGTGGATGAGGTCATGGTCAAGCTGGGGTGAAACTGTAACTGGATCATAAGATGGGGGGCTGTCAAATCAGGACAGAGGAATGTAAAATTGTGAATAAAAGTTATTGCAGAGAAGAAGAAAGCTGGTTAAATCAATGGAACTGAGATTACTGTTGGTATGAGGAACCTTGGTTGAGTTAGGGTGCACAGAGGATAGTTAATCAGGTGATGGTCTGAGAGAGGTAAAGGAGCTGTAACAAAACAGAAACGAAAAGTCAGAAGAAAACAAGATAAAGGCAGAGATGTGTAGGTGAAGCAGCTAGTGCAAGCAGTAGTGGATCTCCACCCTATCAGCACAAGCCTATCTTTAAATTGCGTCAAAGACGTAGATCAAAATGGGCGAGGGGCGGGGTAATAGAGCGCTGTGGTGGGGTCAACCGGGGCTAGCCAATGAGGATGATGGAGGGGCATGATTATGATAAATCGCCCCCCCTAAAAATAAAGTCTAGGTCCACTCCTGACTGCAAGAAGCTCAGAGAGGAGGATAGAGAGATTAGTTTGGAGGCAGAAAGTGTATGTAGGTCATGAATTAGCATGCTGAAATCAATGAAGAGTATGTACTTTAAAAAATAGAAAATCTTTGAATTTACCGTTTGTTACAGCTGGAGTGTTCATTCCATAAGTCACATTCAAAGGATTTTAAAAGTGGTGGGAGACAGGTGATACCTTTGAGGTTTGATGAATTTCTAGAGTGTGTATAATTATAATTAAATGTATCACCAGTTGCTAGAACAAGATGGATTTCGGTAGAGAATATGGTCATAAAATATAAGAGTTATTATTTTGTGCTGAGGTTGGGAATATTGCCGTTAAGAAATAAAGACAGGAAATAAGTTCATGAGTGTTAGTTAGAGCTGAGTGGAGTGGTAAGTAGACAAAATGATTAAAGGATTGTGATGCAGGGGGGTTGAAGGATTTTTTAATTCTAAGGATAATACTATGGAGAGATATTAAGAAAGACACTTTGTCATGGGCTTTCAATGTGGTTTTAGAATGAATGGCAAGTGTCCAAGGAAAATTGAGAAATACAATCTGCAAGATACAGTGAGATGGTGAATGCAGATTCTGGATGCAGCAGATGAAGATTGCAATACTCAGTTGTTGCTCAGTGATTGCAAGCTGTATTGTTCATCTGTAAATTCCCTTCACTTTGTAAGTGAAACACTCAGAAAGCGAATAAAAAATGCAACCCCCTAGAATGACTTGCAAGATCTAGTGATACACCAACATGAAATTATTGTAGCAAATAAGATTGTAATCTTAACAAAGTAAGAGTACATGAAAACCCCAACTGAAATCTTAGCAACATGATTTCAGTTTTGAAATCAATATGTTGCACATGCCATTACTTCAAACTATTTTTTTTAACATTACCCATATAATGGTAACATTCCTATAACATATCCAGCTTAGTGTATACAAGTGTCCCAGTACGCTGGTAAGGAACAACTAAAACATTTCAAACACATTTATTGTCAGGTGTTACATAAGCTATTCAATCATATCAATTAATGTTGCTCTATTTTCCCTTACCATATACATTGACAGTTGTTGCTCTTCTGCTTGTACCGGCAACGTTGGTCACTGCACATACATATTCTCCACCATCTTTCAGATGAACACTTTCCAAGTGAAGGCTTCCATCTGTCCGCACACTAACATATGGGTTCGAAACCAGCTAAAAAAAAATAAATAACATTTTATATATGTAAATTTGGCAGAGTTTGTCTAAAAATGTTGTCTCAGTGCGAAAATGGATGTGCATCATTCAGCAATGTAAGGAACACCAGAAAATTGCACCTTCTGTACTTTTTACCTCACATTAATAATTTCAGTTCATAAAAATGACAGTAATTTTTGCACTGCTCCACAATGCTTTAGCTCTGCCCCATCAACCAATGCAAACTTATTCTCCTATCAATGCAAACCCTTGCACTTTAGCAGAAATCTCGGTGTGTGGCTTCACCAAAGAGGATTTTGCTCTGTGCCTCAGACATTTAAATTAGCCCCTCTCTGTCATCATTTCTTAAGCAGTTTTTGGCCACTGTAGTTTGATCACTAGCAGATTTGGAAAAAAAATAGCTATGGATATTTCACATTAACGGAATAGCTCTGAGATGACTGAGCTACTAGTGCATGTGACTATTCCCTTCATACACTGCATTAACATGTTCAGGTCTGGTTCTCTTGAATTTTTAGAACTTTGTTATTGCAAGTATATAATAGAACTCCTTACTTCTTAATTACTCCTTGTAAAATTACTGTAGAAATGAAATGTTTAATCCTATATGCAAGCCAAATTGGTGTCTTAACAACTGTTTTTGAATGTGTTTTTATCATTACTACATTGATACAATTACTCTTTACCTTACATAAAAACCTTTGTTTTATTCTGATGCAGATAAAGGGGTAGCGTTGGTTGTGAAATGGGCGTAAATCACACTTAAAAAAGTGCAGGAAAAAATATCATATGTACAGGGGCAGGCTGGGCGGGGGCCAGTGGGGCAATTGCCCTCCGGGTAGGTCCCATAGTGGGCTACTTTGGGCTGGGTCACTGGGCTACCTGCATTTTTTTCCTATATATAAGCTTCTGAGTCGAGTATTGCCCCCAGGCTAAAATTTGTCAGCACTCCCCTGCATATGTACTTCCATATTCAGAGCTGTACACATCTCGAGATGCTTCCAGCTCTGCTTCAGCAAGCCATCATCATAAGCGTATATTTGCAGCTGCCCTCTAGCAGGTGTATAAGACATACCTCCTACCAGACATATATGATTGTTTCTGTAGGGCTATATGAGCCGCGTGTGCGTAAACATGCCCTTATTGTCCTTGGTCTGTCCTTGAAAAGTTTTAAAGTTTAAAGTTTTTGGTAAAGTTTTATGGAAGGCTTTCCATTAGATTTTGGAGCATTGCTGTGGGGATTCACATTTATTTGGCCACAAGAACGTTAATGAGGTCAGGCACTGATGTTGGGTGAAGAGGCCTGGCTCACAGTACATGTTCCACTATATCCCAAAGGCTTTTCAGGGTGGTTGAGGGCAGAGCTCCGTGCAGGCAAGTCAAGTTCTTAGACACCAAACTGAGAAAACCATTTTTTGATGGACCTCACTTTGTGCACAGGGCCATTGTCATGCTGAAAAAGTAAAGGGCATTTCTCAAACTGTTGCAATTCAGCTCTCCTTAGGGTATAGAAGAGATGTAAGGTAGTAATGAGAGAAAACTCATTGAGTTTGTAATGTGTAGTGTATTCGGCACAGTGTGTGGGGGAGAACTTTACATGAATCCAATGCTGCTTCTTCAGGTGTTGTGTATATGTCAGAAAACTCACAATAACCTCCTAGGGACTAATACACAAAAACAATAAATATAAATGATATGAAGTATAAGAGTTCATCAAAAAGAGTCACACCCCAATAGAGGGGATATGCCACTTTCCCTGTGTGAATGCAAATAGCAAAAAACAATATTTGGGAGCGCCGCAGATGAACATCTAAAAATGTAATTATTGAGTAAAAAGCTTTTTAGACATCTATATCTTTCATACGTGTGTATGAAAGGAATTTTCCGTTTAGTATTAACTTTACTCCCTTTTCATTAAATATGGATTATATCCGTATATAGTCTCTGTATTGTAGTAATAGAAATAGACGCTGTCAATCAGTAGATGGCACACACTCCCTTTTAATTGTCCTAGAAGTGAGATTGTAATCAATACTGGTGCGAGTGGCTGTTTTAGGGAAAATAGTATCTTCTCCTCTGTATTTAGACAGCCCAATGGATCCCACAAATCACTTAGGATGTTTTACTCACAAAAGTCTGACTGAGGGAAAGAACCTAACAGGAGCTGTAGCCTGTAGATCCTGTAGATCACAAGAGTCTGACTGGAGGAAAGAGCCTGACAGGAGCTGTAGATCCTGTAGATCACAAGAGTCTGACTGGAGGAAAGAGCCTGACAGGAGCTGTAGATCCGGTAGATCACAAGAGTCTGATTGAAGGAAAGAGCCTGACAGGAGCTGTAGATCGTGGCAGCTGAGGGCAATGTTCACTGATGGATCTGTCTTAGCAGCATAACAGGCAAATAGGGAGAATTTTATAGCAGTGTTTTAATACAATGCTTTTACTTCAATAGATCTAAGTGGTCTGAATATTATCCCAGTATCCAAATGCATAAGGTGTTTCACTTCTACTATTTTTTTACCCCACTTTGACCAGTCAGCATCTTTCTTAAGTGGATAACTAGCTGTCAAACACATTTAATTACTCCTACTTAAAACAGTTATAGCTGCATAAAAATTTAGATCAAACTTTATTAAACATGTCCAGGAGTTCAGTCTAAGTCACTCAAACAGATATATTACAAAAAAACACATGTCCACACATATATGTATATATTTCATGTGCTATTATAATTTTTGTCTACTTTGTTATTTTTTATTTTTTAGATATATATCCCCTCATTGATACTCATTCAGGTACATCCTGGTTATATATTCTTTTTAT
Source organism: Mixophyes fleayi (assembly GCF_038048845.1). NCBI lineage: Eukaryota > Metazoa > Chordata > Amphibia > Anura > Limnodynastidae > Mixophyes > Mixophyes fleayi. The sequence continues at coordinate 93,577 of NW_027446086.1, read as the reverse complement.
ATATAATAATTAGAGCATGGAGACCAACAAACATATTACATTAGAAAAAAATAATAAACTATTTTCCTAGTGTCATGTCAGGGACACAAACCCTGACTTGCAAGTTACTAAAGCAAAGTCTGAACACTGTGAGCCACTCTACCACATAGACAGAGATACAGACACAGACACAGGTTGAAGATACTTATATATTAAATACTTATATATTTTCATTTTTTTATATTTTAATATTGTATTGATAATATACATGTTTTTGCTAATTCTATTAGATAAATAAAAAATTTCCATATTATTCAAGAGTTCAGTTTGTCTATGTGCCATGTCACATATAGATGTCTAAAAAGCTTTTTATTTAATAATTATGTTTTTAGATGTTCATTTGTAGGCGCCTCCAAGTATTGGTTTTTACCATTGTGTATATGTCAATCTGTCCTGTGTTGTGTATGTTAATAATGTACATTGTTTCTTGTGCAGGCCCACATTTGGCTTTAGCATCCTTTTGTATACATGTAACAAGACATGTGCATGTCTCAATTGTTACGTTTCACAAATAGTAATATGAATTACAATTTAATAGCAATGATAATTAATGGCACTTACCACTATGTTGTCCTTAAACCACTGTCTCACTGGAAGAGGATTTCCAGCTAAGATAACACATGGCAAAGTGATCTGGTTTCCTTCAATAACACTCACCATGGAAGGGCTCTCTCCAATTGCAGGAATTACTAAGAAGAGGTGCATTGATACAAAAATTAGAAGAATTATTGGTCAGCTTTCATTAACCTTCTACAGAGAAACATAGTCTATTAAAATACCCAGGGCCGGTGCTAGCGTTATCGGCGCCCTAGGAAAAATTTCAAAGGAGAAGAGGAAACCATAAAACTACATTACCCAGATCCCTCTGCACTTCCTGGTATAACGTCATATTTCAGATGTTTAACTCCGGGAGAGGTATGTAAGGGCGCATCATATCAGATAAAGAAGAGGACGGCGGCGGCCATTACAAAATAGCAGCAGGCGCCCCTTCGCCGCTGCACTTCTGTCCCAAACCGCTGACAGCGTTTTGGGACAGAAGTGCAGCGGCGGAGGGGCGCCTGTTGCTATTTTGTAATGGCCGCCGCCATCCTCTTCTTGGAACAACTGACTAGATTAGACAATCTAGGGGCGCCCTGCAGGTCCCGGCGCCCTAGGCAACTGCCTAAGGTTGCCTAATGGGAGCGCCGGGTGTGAAAATACCAAGACTAGGTCCAGATTTATCTGTGTGCTGCTTTAGGCCAAATATACCAGGCCAACCTCACAGTGCTGCACTTGAGAGGAGGTAACATAACTGTATTGAATGCCTACAAGAAAGAGTTATGTTTGTAAACATATTATAAGTGGTCTAATTCACGGTTTTAGATATAGATTAAAACGTGACATATATTCATGCTTGCCTACCTTTGGTAAGTTGTATTCGGGAGAGGGGCGTGTCTAGAGGGCGACAGGGGGCGGGGCACGTGAATTGTGTCATTTTAGCCCCGCAAATGCGGGATGCAGGAGATTTGCCAGCTCTCCCGGGAGTCCGTGAGACCGACCCGAATTTCGGGAGTCTCCCGGACATTCAGGGAGAGTTGGCAAGTATGCATATATTCGAGCAGCAATAACACCCTGCATTTCCTGCCAGTTCAATGTTGACATTATCTGGCTTTATAGATCAAGATAGGAGTTTTAAAAGTCCATGAATCTGGAAAAGATATCTTACCTAGTCCTGTTAGTGTAACAATGACTTGGGACTGAACTTTTCCAAACTGATTCTCAGCTTCACACAAATAGGTACCTTCATCTCCAACCCATAGATCTAAAATAAATATTTATATTTATAATATATATACTAAGTAATAGCTAATAAGTCGCCATTGAACCAGAACACTGACAAACAGAAGCAACACAGAATGCTTATAATAACTGTGATCCGCACAAAAATGGTAAAAATGTTCACAATTTCACTTTGTTTAGCTGAATTTCACAGTTTTCTGTGTTACTTATTTATAAGATTCAGCCTACTGCACTTCAATAAGATAACAACTAGCAAATTCTGTACTAACAAAAGCCTAAAATGTGTTCAATATAACAATGATTTCCACTTATTTTAGATAGCTACTTACCAATAATTCAATTATTTTCTCTAATAATGAAGCATGTGAATGTAAATAAAAAATAGAGAATCCGTCTTATATCAACAATCTATGAAAGTTATGGACATGTGAACACATATCTCTTGAGATAAAAATGTCTTTTAGGTTAAAGGTATTTGTGAGTAGTTTTTAAGACTCTACAGATCCCTCCTGCAAATGTACTAAGCAGGATGGCAATCATCATCGTCATTAATTTATATAGCGCCACTAATTCCGCAGCGCTGTACAGAGAACTCACTCACATCAGTCCTTGCCCCATTGGGGCTTACAGTCTAAATTCCCCAACATACACACACACAGACAGACTAGGATCAATTTTGTTAGCAGTCAATTAACCTACCAGTATGTTTTTGGAGTGTGGGAGGAAACCGGAGCACCTGGTTGAAACCCACACAAACACGAGGAGAACATACAAACTTCTCACAGATAAGGTCATGGTCGGGAAGTGAACGCATGACTCCAGTGCTGTAAGGCAGACGTGCTAAACACTTAGCCATCATGCTGCTGGAGAAAGCAACATAGGAGAATAGTAGACAACAGCTGATGAGTGACAGGAGTAGTAGCTGCTTTGCAAGGTAGCGGTGAGAGAACCGAAGCTGTCACAATGAAGTACTCTGGAGATGGTAATAGAGATACTGGAGCAGCGATAGTTCAACACAGGCCACGAGCTGAGAGCAGACTGAAGTAGCGGAGGTACCTCGGGGTAACAGCTGATGGCTCTGAGAGGTAGCGATGAGAGAACCGAGGCTGTCACGATGAAGTACTCTGGAGATGGTAATAGAGATAATGGAGCAACGATAGTTCAACACAGGCCACGAGCTGAGAGCAGACTGAAGTAGCAGAGGTAACTCGGGATAACAGCTCATGGCTCTGAGAGGTAGCGATGAGAGAACCGAGGCTGTCACAATGAAGTAATATTACGAGATAGTAATAGAGATACTGGAGCAGCGATAGTTCGACACAGGCCACAAGCTGAGAGCAGACTTAAGTAGTGGAGGTAACTCGGGACAACAGCTGATGAGTCACAGACGTAGTAGCGGCTCTGAGAGGTAGCGATGAGAGAACCGAGGCTGTCACGATGAAGTACTCTGGAGATGGTAATAGAGATACTGGAGCAGCGATAGTTCAACACAGGCCACGAGCTGAGAGCAGACTGAAGTAGCAGAGGTAACTCGGGATAACAGCTCCTGGCTCTGAGAGGTAGCGATGAGAGAACCGAGGCTGTCACGATGAAGTACTCTGGAGATGGTAATAGAGATACTGGAGCAGCGATAGTTCAACAAAGGCCACGAGCTGAGAGCAGACTGAAGTGCACGCAATCCACAAGGAGAACAGTAACTAGAACCACAGGCTGCAGGAAGTGAGCTTGAAGAACAGAGGTCAGACAGGTGAATCCAGGAGGTTTAAATAGTGCTCCGATAACACTTAGTCAATAAGAAAGAGGGAGAAGGTCCTGAAGTGAAACAGACCTTGCACCTGCCCAGATCTGACAGTAGGTAAATGAATGGTGTGAGTCTGACACCAGAACATGCCAGTTTCAAGATCAGTGAGATGCAGGTAACGAGACAGGTACCCGTTTGAGGGACCAGAGCGTGACATCCACGTGCCTCTCATGACATGACTCCCCAATAATACCCAGTTATCTATATACATTGAAATGGACCTGGCACAATTTAAACAATTTTGCCAACTGGGCACAGCAGTTACTTATAACCTATGTTGAACATATTTACAAGCATAACCTAATATGATATGCACTACTTAGTTATTGAACCCTAATTGTATACACTATATAATGTGGACGGGTGAAGCAATTACTCAGCAACATAGCCTTTATTATGCATGCTAGGCATCGTGCTGTCCTCATAGTAACCATTTACTCTATTCACTCTCAAGTAGTTTGGGGGACTGGCTGTATTGAGTCCTCCATCTGGCATCTTCCCTACATCACAGACTTCAATTATTACTGCCCATTGACAGCAACAAGGTAACAGTCCTGTGGGCTCGTGCCACAGCCAGCGGATTCAATACTGCAGAACCATTAAAAAAGGTAAAAGATGCAGAATAAGAAGTGCTATCCACTGAACTACAGAATGTATATGGTAAACAGTTATTGATAGGATAGGGGTTACATTTGTAAATAGACCCTTTGGGCTAGATTTACTAAGCTGCAGGTTTGAAAAAAATGGGGATGTTGCCTATAGCAACCAATCAGATTCTAGCTGTCATTTATTTAGTACCTTCTACAAAATGACAGCTAGAATCTGATTGGTTGCTATAGGCAACATCCCCACTTTTTCAAACCCGCAGCTTAGTAAATCTAGCCCTTTGTGTCTATTATGCATAATTAACTGCTAATACAAACTGCACATAAGTGAAGTTTTCTTATAAGTAACATTTTTATTGCAAGGCAGTGATGACTCAAGAACAGACAAACTAGTTGTCCAAGACTAGACCAAGTTAAGAATCTCTGAAGCAGAGCACAATACATCTACACATCAGGACGATGATAAAGTAACTAATGTACAAAATAATAGTACATTTAGTATCAGTTGGGAACAGTATTGTATTGCTATAAAGAATGCATTTTGAATATGTTTGTTGAAGGTGGATGTCCCTTTTAGTGACTGTCTTTCAGTTTCCTAGGTAACAGAAGTGATACATTGTAAGTGATTGGAAACAGGCATAGGATCATGTCACTGCAAGTTTGGAAGGGGTCATGCTTTGCTGTGTTTAGGTTTCTTGTTATACATAGGAAATCATTACATACATGAAGGTAATTAACACATCTCCTTTGATTTACGGTTATTTTTTAAGAAGCACTCTGTTTTACAATGTAGACTTACTACTAATCTGTAGTGTCCCAGTCTTCTGGTTATACATAAGTGGCTTTGAAAATGTGGATGTGGCATTTAACTTTCTCCATTTTATCTTCGGTTCAGGGAATCCCTGTGCAGTACAGTGCAAAATCACATCTGATCCAATATCCATTGCTATATTACTTGGGTTCTCTGTGAACACAGGAGCAGCTGGAAAAAAGTTTTCATTTCGTTAAATATGAATAATCAGCAAAATAAAACTACAGGGGGTAAATGTATTAATGTCCGGATTCTTCAACTCCGGCGTGTTCAGCGTCTTCGGCGATTAAATTTAAAGCGGCACTGCATTGTAAAGGGAAGTTTCCCTTTGCAATGCAGCGCCGCTTTAAATTTAATTGCCGAAAACTTAGAACTGACATGTTGAGGTACAGGTAAATTTGTAAGATACAGAATACAACATATGATTGAAATTATGTAGCTGCCAACATTCTTATCAATTCTGAACTCATTAGTAGACTAATCAGCAAAATGATTGAATGGAAAGAACAGGATTAGTTCAAACATGCACACATTGGGCCTGATGCTGAGTTATGTGCAATGTAAAAAAAAGGAGTAACTTTGCAACTTGGCAAAACCATGTTGCACTGGAGGGGGAGGTCAATTTAAAATGTGTGAACAGATTTATAGTTGGGATAGGTCATGTCCTAGATCAACTTTAAATTTTAGTTTGAATTAAAGCTATCAACTATTTGTGTGCTACATGAAAACAGCCAGTATTTAACTTATATACAAAATAATAGACTAATTTGCACCCATTATATTGTAACATGGTTTTATACAGGAGAAAATTTACTCCTTTTTTGCTTTGCTCCTAACACAGCATCAGACCCATTGTTTAGAAAGTGATTCATGATCTGTCACTGACTGAGAAAATATAAATGTAAACAGAGGTCAAAAGAAATTGCTACTTATTTAATAATAAAGAAAACTTTTTATTTTGTTCACATTCAAAAATATTTGTTTCTTCACCATAATTTTGTGTTCCCTGACTTATGACTGTATCTTAAAATACATCTGATTATAGCTACCTATGAAACAATGAACTGATTAATATAACAACTGATTGATAAATATAGCAAAATAAAAGTGTACGTATTTAAATAAGCATCGTAAATTAGGACAATGTATATAATTAGTGGTAAATAACAAAGGTCTTTGGTGAGGAAATATGTCAGATGTGAGATGAGAGATGTGTATCTCTTACAGCCGTACTCTGGAGGAAAGAAGTGCAGAGTCCGATGCTCTTCCCGCTGGATCTTTATCGGAGTTCGGAGATCGTCAGGGACGGGAAGCTCTGGAAAGGAAAGACATATATAGACATAAATATACTGTACAATAGGTGATGTGTACTTGCACATTCACTATATATAGACACACACACAGTATTGAAAAAGTATTCAGACCCCAGCCCTTGTTCACACTTAAGATTCTCATGTCTCACAGCAGTTTACTTCTTAGAACGGGCTTCACAGAATCACAGGACAGTTGAGGGGCAGCACGTTTGGGGTCTCGCCATAGATTTCTGATGGAATTAAGATGAGGACTTGGACTGAGCCTCTCAAGGACCAGGATCTTTTGTCTTTATTTTACTGCGCTGGTGCTGTGAGTGCTGGATTATTGTCCACACAAATCCCCAAGGCGAGTTCAAGGGTGTTGGTGGTTGTCAAGCCTGACCTTCCCATCACTGTACGGGAAGAGGTGGCTCGGGAGGAGGCTATTGATGATGTAGCTGGCGCTGTGGAGGAACTTGATGATGAGGATGGTGATGTGGTTATTGTAAATGAGGCACCAGGGGGGGAAACAGCTGATGTCCATGGGATGAAAAAGCCCATCGTCATGCCTGGTCAGAAGACCAAAAAATGCACCTCTTCGGTCTGGAGTTATTTTTATCCAAATCCAGACAACCAATGTATGGCCATATGTAGCTTATGTAAAGCTCAAATAAGCAGGGGTAAGGATCTTGCCCACCTAGGAACATCTTCCCTTATACGTCACCTGAATAACCTTCATAGTTCAGTGGTTAGTTCAGGAACTGGGGCTAGGACCCTCATCGGTACAGGGACACCTAAATCCCGTGGTTCAGTTGGATACACACCAGCAACACCCTCCTCGTCAACTTCCTCCACAATCTCCATCAGATTCAGTCCTGCAGCCCAAGTCAGCAGCCAGACTGAGTCCTCCTCAATACGGGATTCATCCGAGGAATCCTGCAGCGGTACGCCTACTACTGCCACTGCTGCTGTTGCTGCTGTTAGTCGGTCATCTTCCCAGAGGGGAAGTCGTAAGACCGCTAAGTCTTTCACAAAACAATTGACCGTCCAACAGTCGTTTGCCATGACCACAAAATACGATAGTAGTCACCCTATTGCAAAGCGTATAACTGCGGCTGTAACTGCAATGTTGGTGTTAGACGTGCGCCCGGTGTCCGCCATCAGTGGAGTGGGATTTAGAGGGTTGATGGAGGTATTGTGTCCCCGGTACCAAATCCCGTCGAGATTCCACTCCACTAGGCAGGCGATACCAAAAATGTACAGAGAAGTACGATCAAGTGTCCTCAGTGCTCTAAAAAATGCGGTTGTACCCACTGTCCATTTATTGGTGCGAATCATACAAGTTCAGGGTTTTTAATATATATTGTGGTGACCCACTCCTCTACGCAGTCCAGGTACATTTATTGGTGCGAATCATACAAGTTGATGGTTTTCTTATTATATATATTGTGGTGACCCACTCCTCTACGCAGTCCAGATACATTTAATGGTGCGAATCATACAAGTTCAGGGTTTTTAATATATATTGTGGTGACCCACTCCTCTAAGCAGTCCAGGTACATTTATTGGTGCGAATCATACAAGTTCAGGGTTTTTAATATATATTGTGGTGACCCACTCCTCTACGCAGTCCAGGTACATTTATTGGTGCGAATCATACAAGTTGATGGTTTTCTTATTATATATATTGTGGTGACCCACTCCTCTACGCAGTCCAGAAAGATACCTCGTTGCAACGTTTTGGACTAATAACTATATTGTGAGGTGTTCAGAATACACTGTAAATTAGTGGAAATGCTTGTTATTGAATGTTTTTGAGGTTAATAATAGCGTAGGAGTGAAAATAAGCCCAAAAACTTGATTTTTAAACTTTTTTTTTTTTTTTCAAAAAAAATCCGAACCCGAGACCTTAAATCCGAACCGAGACCTTTCGTCAAGTGTTTTGCGAGACAAATCCGAACCTCAAAAATAACGGAAATCCGGATCCAAAACACAAAACACGAGACCTCAAAAGTCGCCGGTGCACATCCCTAATTGTTATGAGCCACCCCTGCTCGTTTGTTGACACTGGGGCGCGTCCTGGCATTTGCCCTGACAGCCAGCATGTCATGTCCGCCCCTTCATCCTGGCTGTCACCGGGGCCACAGCTAGGACACTCTGTAGTTCACCGCCGCATCCTGGTAAATCTAGCAGCCAGCAGCGTGCACAAATAGGCTCCTCTCATGACTACATCCTCCTGTGGTTGAGTGACAGGTCTGATGCATTGATGTCTGCTTGGTGGGTTTCACTATTTAAGGCAGAGAGGGCATAGCCTTCCTCCCAGTTATAGATTTTGTTCCAAGTTCTGTGGATACTCTGTCCGTTTGCTGTTTGATTCCTGTTGTGATCCCTGGCTTGTTTCTGAACCCTGCTTGAACTCTGATTGCCCTGACCTTGGCTTTGTTATTCGGATTCCCCTTGCTTGCTACAAGCCTTGACCTTACCGTTACTCCTCCTACCTCCGTCACTACGGTCTCTGAACATAAATTCCGAGTAACTGTGAACATAACATGCTGTACGGGAAAGGCGGCTGCTATAGGTGAAGACCTCTACTGCCTGTTCTAGGAGTTCATATTAGTGCCGTCAGCCATAACTGGTATAAATGAGAGATTAAATAATTGTTTTCCTCTCACCCTTGCCATATTGAAATGTTTATGGGGATGAGTTATACTTGGTCAGGGGTAAACAAACTGTTTACATCTAGGTAACATTTCAGAGAAATATATGGAAGAATTAACAGTGTTAAAGGGAGTTCATAGACTAATATTTCTGAAAGCATGCACTAACACAACATTCTAGAGTCATTACCACACTGATTATTTTTCTTGAGTACAGTTGATTGGTTAAATGTCCACAAGAATCTTCTTTTACAATTTCATAAGATCCCTTTGACATACCTTAGTAATGAGATAGCAGCCATTACTTCACCACAGCATATATTAAAATAAGTTTAGCAGACCCAAAAACTAGAGTTTTGCAATTTATTTGTGTTTGTCCATTAATTTTTTTAAGATATATAGTGTTGATATATCAGCGTAATACTACATAAATCATCACCATCAGCAGCAGTTATTTATATAGGGCCACACAAAATGTTGTTCCAATAATGTTGAAAACATGTTAATGAATAGTTATGCTCACATGAATAGAATATATGAATCTGATATTTTTGCTCATGCTAATAAGTACTCTAAATGCCAGAATACTAATTGTAGACTAAGTACATGCCTAAACATCTGGAGCATGTACTGATTTCAGTCAGTTTCCTGCATTTAATCTATGTAACTGCATTAGAAATTTAAGCTGAACTGTGAATGTTTTAGGTCAAGGAGGATGGCTAGTAGAGGTACTGTACAGGTTTTATATACATTGTTGCTCTTGTCTGCGTGAATGGCCACTAAAGACAGTATTCAGCTATGATGCTAATAGGTCATTGGCAGATCATTTTTCTGCTGGAAATCATTTAAAAAAAATATCTCTGTGTGCGCTGGGGAATTCAGTTAAACTGCATCAAATGAGTATAACAGTCATTTTTTTATCCCGTCACTAAAAATGCAACAGTTTTTATAGATGTAACAATATAATACAGACACACGCGTTCTTTGGCATAAATAGCAATATTTGTAATAATAAAAGTCAAAATTTGCCCATTTTAAGTTCAACAAATAGAACCCTAAGTAGCCAGGCGAAAAAATACACATAAATATACATAAATACACATAAAAAACCATTACAATTACGGAAGAGGGCTCATTGTCAACCAAATTACACACTAATGGACTGCATTTTAAGGATATTTCTAACCATCAAATAAACTTTTGGTTAACTGTCCCTTTCCCCAACTTGGTCCCATTTTGGGAGGACTTACTACTGCTAGGGATGCACTGGTCTTCCCTATGAGAGAGTTTTAAGAATCACAGTGGTGTGCTAGTTTCTACACAGGTACTGACTTTCCTAGCATGGGGCACCCAAAGTTCTGCTAGTTGTGGGGTGAGTGGTGTTGGTAATTTTAAAATTCACTTTGCAGTATGATGGTTCTGGGTTTACTATGTTCCCCAACACTGAATGCAGCCAAACATCTTGTTTCCCAATTTTCCACATTTTCTTTGGATCTTTATTGTTTAAAAATTAGGATCGTTTGGTATACAAAACAATTGATTCTTTTATTTTATAAAATCCAGCAATGTACACACGTATAAAGTAAAAGTAAAATATAATATACATATAAATATGTGTATTGGATGATTGATGTCATGTGCTGTTTTGCTCAAACCTTTTAAGATGTTTTACAATTAGTACAAGTTTCAAGGTATGCTGAAAAATAATAATATGTCAAATGTATCACTTGTGTAGGTGTATTACAATACAAATATGCACTTAGAGGCTTGGCTGAAAAATAACAAATCAGGCTCAGCCTACGGGTGAAAAATCCTTACCAGCACAAGACAAACATAATCTAAAGGAAACGCAGCTTTAATTATATAAATCAAACCACAAATGGTATAATATGAAAAAAGTAAATCCACATTTATATATATATTTTTTAAATATACATAAACAGCACAATAGAGTACACATAATAACTGTTGGGAATAACAATGCATTTCAAATAGTTTAAGTTCTATAAGGCATGAAAACTTGAAATGTGTATATTTGAATGTTCTTTCACATAGGGAAAACTTTTATTTTAGAAATCTAAAATATAAACTGTCAAAGGTTGTTTAAGAAATTCAAGGAAACTAGCCACTCCAAATGAGTGGTGTTTTATTACACTAGTCAACGAACATGATTAATTACTCCTTGTAATACATGAAATTCCTTAAATTACATAAAGAATATTATTTTAAGTAGTATTATTTGTGCAGTAAAGAGACCTGCTTGAAATAGTATTAAAACTCTAACATTTTGTTTCTTTCATTCACAAAAACGAACTGTATTTCGTGAAGTGGGTGGTCTTAAATGGGGATTTATACATGTGCCAAGTACAATATTCATTCTGTGACTCTTCACCTTTAATGCCTGAAAAGAAACAAAAACATAAAAGAACTTATTCTGTATAACGTAAAAAGTTTTTTCTTTCATAATTCAATGTATACATAGACTTTTGATTTACAAAATAACTTCTTGAAACGATATTTTATTCCGTGCTCATTAAATTGTGAGGAAATACCATACATAGTTCTTTAGCAGTTCTATTAAGCAGAAAGTGAACTCTACCTTGGTATAATAGAGCTGATGCTTAATTATAACAGACATTGAGTGGGATTGACAAGCATAGCTGAAGATAACCATCTGCAAGGTGAGTGATATGGCAGACTAAAATGTATTATGCCTTGACATAGTTTTTCAGTGGTGAGTCACAAAGTGTTATTGTCCACACAGGTAATGTGCTTAAGAAAGCAAAACTCTGTGGTGCTTCAGTTTTAAAGAGGAAATATGAGTTTTCATTATTTTTTTTGCAACATAATTTGGTACAATGTCTTGTTTTGTTCTTTTGTGTGAAGAGAAATTAGACAATTGTTGATGTCTAGAGCCATTTACTGTTTCTTAGAGAGAAGCTTTGGGATTTACTGTGCATAGAGAAAGAGAAGAGATGTTAGAGGAGGTCATTTACGTAGCTGAAAATGTCAATTTAATAAAGCAAATGCCATTTTGAACCTGCTGTTCACCTTGTTTTGTGCAAATGTTAGAAGCACGGTGGCTTAGTGGTTATCACATGTAGCTAGCCAAAATATTTGTTACAGAATATTAATATCTCATATATTTCAAAATGCTATATTTTATTTTCATTTATGTTTCTATACTGCAGTTGCCAGAGTACAGTGTGTCTTTTCACGAGCTGTTCTCTGTGCTTATAAATCCTTTCCCCATTAATTTGATGTTAGTGCTTAGACAGATTAGGTGTGGTATATAGGGCTACATCCATACCAATGCTTTCTCCAGGCGTACAGGGAGCAAATTGGAGCAAGTAGAAGCATGAGAAATTATGTTTCATGATGAATCATTTTCACGCCCCTTCATGCTCCAGAGTTCCATGCATGCCCGAAAAAAGTGTCTGTGTAGATGTTGCCTAAGGATGCAGGTAAATATTTAATTACATTTTACACATCTTTTCAAGTATGCTATTGTGAGATTAGAGACTCAATAGTTAAGTTTGTATGAATTTATCCTTTGGTCAGTTAAAATAAAATACTAATACCAACTTTTTTTTTTCAATGTAATAGGCTTATATTAAAAGATGCATGGTAAGATATGCTTTGATTATCTTTGCAGCCTTATCATTGGTTGAAAAGAGCACATGTGGATCCAGATTCTTGTGTGTTCCTGTGAGAAAGCCATACAACATTCCCAGGACAGGTAGAGAACCATCCAGGGCCATTTCTCTTTAATGAGGCGATGTGAAACTCTCATCTCAGACATCACCATTATAGGCCTCCTTACACTCCTGTCAATTCTAGGAGAAAATGCAGTGTGACACCAATCACCTTCACTTCTTCCTGCAGTCATTGAACTAGCGCAGTAGTGACTTGTAGTGTGAGTAGTGGAGGTACCAGAGGGAAGGAAACTCACAGCATTAGTCACTGTTTTTACTAATGTTATGACTGCAGAGAGACTTTCAGGTCCTTGGTGTCCCACTGCATTCCCTCCTGCAGTCAAGACAAGTGTAGTGACTGCGGATAGAGTGTTTTGTGTAGGAGTATGAAGTGGCTTTAGGGTCAGGGATCCTCGGAGATGACATTATTAATGGTACCATGACAGATAAAGTATATGTATCGCCCTGGAATCATCTGTGAGAAAAATCAGTGACATCTTTGACAAATAGAAATTCAATTATAGGTACCGTGTATACACGAGTATAAGCCGACCTGAATATAAGCCGAGGACCACAGAAAACTGGGGAAACTTATTGACTGGGGTATAAGCCGAGGGGGGGCTTTTTGAGCGTAAAAAAAAGGTGCTGAAAAACTCGGCTTATACACGAGTATATACAGTATATTGTCCCATGTTGTGTTGTAATGCTAGGTGTGCTGTCTCCCCAATTCTGGTGCTCCAGTACCCAGTCAGATTAACAAAAAGATCAAAGCCAAACATAATGGAACATTTCTATTGGTTGATATGCACAGGACTATTTTAAATAATTTTGATTGAAAAATAAAAAAAGACTAAATATTTATCCAATTATTATAAAAACAACTGTATACTTATATTGATATTTAGCAAAAAGCAAATTATGAAATAGATATTTATTATGATTGAACCTGAGTTTATCATTACAATCTATCAAGGAACTTTAATTAAACAATACAATATATATGGTCAGAACACAACTGAGATACACTATATAAGTGGCTCTATATATGAGAACATTTACAAACAGATTCTATATAATTTTTTTTTAAAGAAAGGAATAAAATTAAACATTTCATTAGATCCATTTGGAAATCTATTCAATTTATAAATTCAATGCTCTTTTTTAACATATTTTTAGATCGCCTCCATGTTTACCTGATTGTATAAGCTCTATATACACACATTTTAGATGAGCTTGATCACAATTAAGAACAAAAACAAAGTATCAGAATATGTGTCAGTAGCTTAAGATTCATTTTTTTTTAGGTTTACTTTTGATATTATTGTTATTATTTAATTTCCTGTAAAATGTCACTAGCCAACAACCAAAAGCTTCTTGACAATACTTGCTCCTATGCTATGTCATAGTAACCTATTTTCCTTCTCTGCTTCTTTAATCACTGTCTTTGAATTGGTTTTCAGTTTATGTTTTTTGTGCAGGTGCTGGAAGTGGCTTTACGGTTAGGGGTGCTGGGGATGTTACTTCTAATAATACCCTGACAGCTTAAAGATACGGAATGCCGCCGGAACCCTAGTGAATCAGTGATCTTTGACAGATGTAATCTTACCAATAATCATTCATGTTTTGAGTTGATAGAACAATGTAAACAAACTATATTTGATGTGAGCAATTTATTCAGAAAATACTTGTGTATCTGTTATTTATCTGTCTATATGTATTTAATCTCTGGTTCCATGTCATTTCTTATACCTGTGAGAAACTTAAGGTCAATTTCACATTATTATCAGTTCATTTGTTTTCAGAATACTCCTCACAATACAAAAGGAACGTGTAAGACCCCCCAAAGCCAGGTGTAGATATAGTAATTCCAGAAAGAATTTTAGAAATGAATAGTGAAAGTATTTAATGTCTCCACAATTAGTAATAGAAATGCCACTTCTGGGCCTGTGGAGCACTGGCAATTAGAACAGAACAGAGAGCTTGCACTGTGGTATTCCAAACATTACGCACATATAATTTGCATAATTGGCCCCTCACTGGCCTCCAGAAATAAAGTATTGAAGCAGAAAAATGTTTTTCTTTTATTTTTGGCCAGGGAAAGTTTGGCTAAGGTAGAATACTCCAACTCCAGTGATGAGATTAGCAACCCAGATAGCATTCTTTTATCTGTGCTCTTTCTAAAGCTTTTGTTGCTAACACAGCTATGAAAATAAATTGGGATTAGCCAGGCATATTGTTCTAAAAATAATAGCATCTTTATGCCTTGTCTAGCATGCACTCTGTAAAAACAAAGCCCGAACTAGAGGTGTGTGAGCTGTTAATTGCCTACATCTGATAAAGTGGACCTACAAAAATGCATTCATCTGATTTTGGTTTGCATCAAGCTGTTGCTAAGGACAGATTAATGGCACACACTTTTGTACTAGCAAAAAAAAAAAAATGACCTCATGCTTTTCCCGCAATGGAGTTTTCAGTCTCCTTGCAGTATCTGCACAAAAGTTTTTATTTACGCCCCTTATCATAGCTGGTTCAGATTAACCCATTGGCTAATAAGGGTATAGCTTTATGCCCTTATATTCTTCATGAGTAGACTCTGAAGTTGTTTTCAATTACACATTAAATACAAACAGATAATTACCCTGAACTCACGTTCTGTTAAAGAGGGAGAAAGAAACCAATTACGTCCTGCTTTAGTGGTAACCTCGAGATGGAGGCAATGGGATAGCAGTCCTTTCTGTGAATTCCTATTAAACACTTTAAAACAGTACTTTGTGCACAAGAAATTTGAAGGTATGTAAGGTGAATTAACAGCAGAATAAGCTATTGCTGGAAATGTAATGTAATGGACCTAAGCTGGCATGTGTCCTGGTTCTTCCATTTCCATAACAATGCCGGCATACCAGTAATAATACTCACATATTGCGTATAAACATTGCAGTGAGGACCCCCGCAGGCAATATAATGTTAGTGTGAATACACTGCAGATACTTGATGTCTGTGCCATTTTTTTATTGTTTGTTGTTTTTTTCTCAACTCCACATTAAAAAGCACAACAAACAATAAAAAAAGCAAAAATATAGTTCAAGATGAGTCTAAAAGCCAACACAGTGTAATGCAGTCGTTGAAAATAATGATTGTATGTCCCCTATATCCATTTACATGACTATATTGCAAGTCTTTTACACAGGTCATCAAATGGAAGGCTTCTCGTATCGTTCTACTTTTACAGTAAGGGGGGAACATTTTTCCCTACAAAACACAAATTCCAGTGTGAAATAGAGAACGTTGCGCGTATTGGGGCATCCTCTTATCCAGACGGTCTGCTGTGGTAGCTACGCATCACAACGCGGAACATTTTCAAAATGAGTCACATGACACAAGTGACATCACTACCGTCTAAACCCAGAGTCACATCTATACCCTCCAAATAAAATTATATAAATTTTTACAGGATATCTTACATATATTCACATCACTTGTGTATTATAAAATAAATAAACTCCTAAAAAGTTGCCCAGAGAGGATGGCAGGATTAGGTTGTCAACCTACACCAATATTGCTTGCATCAGACTGTTAAAAGCTATGCTGTTTGCATCTAAATTTAACATTCCACTGATTAAAATGGATGTAAATGGGAATTTAATCTTAAAAACTATAAAATATGAGTTGGAATGTTTAAACTGACTTTTTAAAAATAAAACTTTGTCTTGCTGATATGGATCTGATTACAAATGCATTGTTTTGCACCCTTCCCTACACTGCCAAACCTTGTATGACATAACGGTTGTTAAAAGGACTACCTGTTGACTGCAGTTCATGTTGATATCCTTCTACGTTGCACTACTGTGACTAATAAAGTGAATGGTTTGCTGTGGAAACCTGTAAAAATCTAGCTTTACAAAATCTATTTTTTTTAGGCAATGACTTTTAAACGGCACCAGTTGAAGAATAAATATCTATGAATATGGTGTTGAATCAGATCAAAATTGTTAAAAGGGAAAAGGAGTACCCTTCTGCAATAATCACTTTATTTAAATAGAAAATAATGGAATAAAAGAGCTGTTTATATACTAAGTCATTGAAAACTCAACCAAATAAATTATTGATATGTGAATATGATGAGAAACGGTCACAGACTGTCACACCTGAGCTTCTATTGGGTGGTGAAAATTCTATCACTAGCAGAAAAACGCAATATATCTGATTTCATCTAATCCTTAAAACCACTGATTAATCTGCTAAATATAAATAATGCAACACGCAGTCGGGCCACATAGTCACAATAGGCTGTAATGGCAAGAGCATGAAAATCTTACATCATGCATTTTGTATGTCTGACAAATGCTTGTATATGAAAACTAGTCATGTAAGGCAAACTGTAATGTTGATGGATTTGTGTTGACTGTATCAGCAGTAAGCCTGTTAACTGTCAAGTCTGAAATACCAAATCATTAGTTTTGGATTGGCTTGCTAGCTTCATACTTGGATACGGACTCATTTGGGACTGGTTATGAAATGTCAATCATGTCAGTAAATGTTCATGAATAAAATGATTGTTCAAAGCAAATGGGAGCTTCTGCATAGCTTAACATGATTTATAAGTGTAACCATCATCAGTACTCTGGAGCCATTGGGGGTTAGATACCAGGCTGCTCCTATACAACTTTTCTTTTCCCATTATGATTATCTAGTGGCTGATCATGCATAAAACAATAAAATATGCCCCAGTACACATGTATTTATGACAGTTGTTCTAGATTAGCAGTTATGCATTGCAACCTGTAATTCTCCATCTGTTGTGGAACTACAAATCCCAGGCTGCAACTACCAAATGCATACTGGTACTTGTATTCCAACAACAACTGAAGATCCAAATTTTGCCCAAGTCTTCAATTTTGTGTGTTCTCTTTATGTTCGTAAGAATGTTTTAGACATAAGCTGAGCTATTATACTCTGCTCTATATTCCCAAAACTGTGCAGGTTGTACCATTACTTTATTGTACTATACACTGTAAAGAAATTAATATGTTAAAGCAATGTCATAGCAAAAATTCAACTATGGCTACCAAAGAAAATTTGTTGCACAGCTGACTCCTATACTCTTTTTCAATCCCCTGAGAAAGGGGACAGAAGTCTCTGAAATGCTTCTGCTGGTTCATTTAAGCATCATTCACAGTCTTTAGATTATATTTATGCTATGAAATCTCAAGTCAGTAATATCTAAAATTAGAAAATGCATAGCTCCGCTATTCTCTAAGCTACAGGCTGGGGCTAATTGCCATCATACCATGATGATGGGAGGTCATATTTACAAAATCTGAAGTATCTCAATATGTAAAAAGTCTCAATACAAGCTGATTTATATCTTTCACAGCGATCAGGTTTATTCCAAGACATGGGCGTACCTACCATAGTTGCAACTGCTATAAGACCCACAACTGAGACAGGTCGACTTCCCTGTCAAAGTTTAATGTGTATATGTGAGTTTATCTACATTGGGAGATACATGGGACCCTTACAAACTTTCCTATGGGGCCCACAGAGGACTAGTTACACCTATGAACCATCAATGTATTTTTCACAAAGGTCCAGTTTCTAGTTGGCAAAAGGATCACTGACATTTTGGAATGTTGGTTTGGAATTAAAGATTATAATCTATCCCAATGCACTGCAGTGTTTAAGATTCCCTATCAATTACAAAAAGTTTGTTATGTTACCCACATTTATCTGATCTGCTTTATAGGAACCCCCCCATTTTGTTAACATAGATGCAGACTAATTTGTTATCCAATTTGTTTATTTTAGCAAAAAGACTGTTATTTATTTATATATATATATATATTTACACATACATTTTATTGTTTAATATTGTTCATAGTTTATTCCTTAAATTATCTGTTAATAATAATATAATTATGTATATTTAAAAAGGTGAGGCCTCAAATTAGTTTTATACTATAGATTTGTTTTTATGATGTATAATAAAATGTTCTATATTTTAATTATTTTGAATTTGCACTAAATGTAATGTTTATGACATTTGATACGTATATATTTCATTCTACTTCAGCATCATAGGATCGTATTTATTCACCTAGAACGGGTTTATAAGCAGCACAAATTTGGATGTGAAATCTTTAGACATATGCGAAGGTATTCACATTCACATTTGCATTGTATATTTTTGGATTTCAATAATAAGTGTTATACTGATTAACTAATAAATAAATATATAACTATTATTATAATTTATTTGTTAGGCGCCACAAGGTATCCGCAGCGCCGCACACAGTACTAACAGTAGACTATACAGGGTGAAACCATACAGAACAATGAACAAAAAGACCAATACTTCAGAAACTCCAGCCAGTCATATGCAGTAAAGACGGAGTGGAAGAACAGGTATGGAGACAGGAGGGGAGGGGGCCCTGCTCATATGAGCTTACATCCTAAGGGAGGGTAAACAGACCAGGCACAAGAGCAGCCAGTTGAGGCAAGAGGAGAGAAGGGAGGACGAGCTAAAGGGAGGAGATGGGGTTAAGTAGATGGTTGGTAGGCTTTGAGGAAGAGGTGAGTTTTGAGTGCACGTTTGAAGGAGCACAGAGTAGGGGAGAGACGGATGGAACGAGGGAGGTCGTTCCAGAGAAGGGGGGCTGCACGGGAAAAGTCTTGGATTCTGGAGTGGGAAGAGGTGATAAGAGTGGAGGAGAGGCGGCGGTCTTTGGCCGAGCGCAGGGAGCGGGCAGGAGTGTGAATGGAGAGTAGGTTAGAGATATAAGGGGCAGTAGAGTTGGAGAGAGCCTTGTAAGTGGTGGTGAGGAGTTTAAAAAGGATTCTGTAGGGGAAGGGGAGCCAGTGCAAGGCAAGGCAGAGAGGGGAGGCAGAGGAGGAGCAGCGTGAGAGGAAGATGAGTCTTGCAGCTGCATTGAGTATCGAGCGGAGGGGGGAGAGACGGGAGTGGGGGAGGCCAGTGAGGAGGAGGTTACAATAATCGAGGCGGGAGATGATGAGTGCGTGGATGATAGTTTTGGTGGCATCCTGAGAGAGAAAAGGACGGATGCGGGCGATGTTGCGTAGTTGGAAGCGACAGGCTTGGGCAAGGGAGTGAATGTGGGGGGCAAAAGAGAGAGAGCAAAGTTGCGTGACAGAGGAGATGGTGGTGTTATTGACGACAATAGAGAGGTCATGGTGGGATGGGAGTCTGGGCGGAGGAAAGACAATGAGTTCAGTTTTAGAGAAATTGATTTTGAGAAAGCGCTTGGACATCCAGGAGGAGATGGCGGGGAGGCAGTCTGATACCCGAGCGAGGAGGGTGGAGGAAAGATCAGGAGAGGAGATATAGAGTTGAATGTCGTCAGCATAAAGGTGCATGTATTGCATGTAAACTAGCATTGCATAAACTAGCATGTATTTGTGTTTCTTTGCATATACAAACATGTTGGTTTATATTTATTATCAGGTAGTTCATACACCAAGATAATTTGATGCCAACTAGTCCTTTTGTATACCCATACATTACAGGAACAAAAAAAAAAATCTATACATCTATATGGCATCTATATGCACCTTGGTACTCTCTTTTCTGTTTATATTTACAAGCAATTTGTTTTTTTTGGCACTTTTGAAAGGGCAAATCATGTTTATACTTTTGCTGATGTGCATATTTATCACAAACTAAAAGCATGCATGTGGTCCTATAAAGCTTTTGCATAGTCAAATATAAAATATTAGAATGGGTGAGTACATGAATGATGGCCAGATATGCACATTTGTACAAAAGGAGATGTGCTGTACTTTCCCTTTTTACAGTTTACAGTTTAACAGTAAATAAAATAACTAGAAAAAATATTTTTCTTGTTCTGTTCCCTGACAAAGGCTATCCTCAGACAGTGGCGGTACTTGTACCACTGCTCTCCTTGTTAAAATGGCTTCCCCTTCTATGCATGGAGGCCCACTGTGAAGGTTATCGGCTATAGTCTTCACCTGCCAGGGGGCCTTGCTAAATTGTAAAAATCCCTAAATTCGGCAAAAAACAGTTTGCCAGATCTAGGGGTTTCCTCCTACTGGTAAATAGAAAATAGAACCCCAAATATATGCATAAAAGCAACAAGCTTTATGTGTGTTGTTAATTTACTATTGAGACATGATAAAAACAGGTTGTAAGTAGCCTTAAGCGGTAATGACGTCCTAGTACTACCGCACACATTTTAGTATTTATTTTCCTTTATTTTCAGATAATGGTTTATCTGTTTCAGTAAAGAATTAAAATAAACTACTCAGAACAGCTGTGTCTGTCATCTTAAAAATACTAACATTATATAGAGTTTGTTAGGAGGCTATATGATTTTGCTACAGAAGAGAAACAAAGAATATAACAGACTACTTCCATATGTTGTACTGGTTGGAGTTACGTAATGTCTCCAGGACTTCTATGCAAGTGCTGATAAACTTTCACACATCCAGCTTGAGAACTAAGAACACATTCAGATCATACTTCCCAACTCTCCCGGAATGTCCGGGAGACTCCCGCATTTTGGGTGAGTCTCCTGGACTCCCGGCAGAGTATGTCAATCTCCCGCATCTGCCCACCTCCTAGTGAAGTGGGCAGAATTAGGTCCAAAATGCCGCGATTCTCGGGCATTTGGCCTGCCTACTGCTGTAAAATGACGCGTTTGTGTCATTACGTGACGGGTGAGTCCAAAATGACGGGATTTTCGGAGCCCCCCCCCGCACGCCCACCTCCCACATGAGACTCCCAGACGCCAACTACAAAAGTTGGTAAATATGATTCAGATGTATTCATTTGGAAAATGGTACATATATATTGGGCATGCTACAAAGTGACTCCTTACTAAAGCCTAATTTCTCAAATGAAAAATGCCCTGACAGGTGCAGTTTAAAATATCACCAAATACAAGGTGGTGTTAAAAAACAAAACAAAACAAAAAAAACAATACACTGATAACATTCTGAAATATATTGGTGATTTCAGGGGCTAATCAAATTTAAGATATTTCAGAACAAGTTGTGAATGTGAGGGTGGAGGTGGGGGGTATTTTCCCTTCCTGACAGTAATTCCACAGTCAGATTCTTTTTTGCCTATAATGGCTGATTACAGATTGCATTTATATTTACTATACAGCTAACTGCAATGTCAAATATTGTATGAAGGTATGGGAACTTTACCACATTTATAAATGTTAGTTTTTCATTTATATAAGCCTACTTTTATTTTTGATTCAATGATGTTCTTAAAAAGGCAGATGATGTTAAAATAAACAACACCCTTAATAAATTGGTTCACAAACTAATTGTCTTTCAGTAGATTGGATAAAACTTTATTAATAAGAGAGAAGTCACTATCACTCACTGTTGACATGCAATGCAATAAAATAACAAATACAAACAACAATATATAATTATTATTCACAAAATGTATGGCTGTATTTAATCTAACACATGTCTCCACATATAAGTCAGGTCTATATTTGAATAATGCTGTGCAAGAGTTAAGAAGAAGAGTCCAAGTGAAATTTAGTGAACAAACAATTCTGTAAAACAGCACAGCTTTCTACATGACAAGGTCACATACACTGGTGTGTTTAAGAAGTCATACATCCATTTGCCAGCAGGAGTTCCATTAAACAGAAGACGGATGGGACCAGACTTCACACATACAGAAAGATGTGTTCTTCCATGACTTTGATAATAGAGCTGGTTACATAGTGTAGCCTTAAAAAGGTCAGTGGGATTTTTTTTTCTTGGGAGATTTAACATTTTTAAATGTCATAGATATCACAGGGCTTTTCATATTAAGACGTGGGCATTCTTAAAAAGGCAAGGTGTCTAATTAATAGATCATTTTTATCATACAAAAGACCCTCTAAGCTTTTATAGTTTGTGATATAAAGCACATGGAAAGGTCAGTTATAGTGAAGGAAAGCAGACGTCAGCACTCACCTTGAACATTTCACTTGATACAAGGTGCCGTAAAGAGAGAATGATTTGCTAAACTAGAAGTACAATGGAAAAAGTCTGTATATTTTCTTTACAAAATACTGTATATGAAGTACTGTATTTGAAAAACACTTTAATTGGTTGCTGGATTATGGGGGGCTTTCTCAAAATGCCATATCAATAAAAGGTGTTTACCAGCAGCATAGGCAAAGGATAACATATAACACAAGAGAACCCTGAGTGGTTTAATATAGATAACTAAATGAAATTATTGCTGTATTCACAAGTGTCTTCAGCTTTCATGCTATCACTGTAAATCTTACGCTGATGGTTGGAGGTGAGCACAACATTCTCGGCTCCTCAAACAGTGAGTGAGACGCTTGCTTGTGACATCATAGCCAGGAAAAGGAAAGTTAGTGGTAATAAAAGGGCTAAAGGCTGATCTGTGGTAGTGAAATGGAACATGACTCTTTATTGTAACCCGATTGAGCTGCTAAATTATGTCAAAGAAGTAGAGATGGGAAAGGTGATGGCCAAAGAACCAAATGTCATGGTGTGTGAAAAAGGTTTGTGGCAGGGTAAGAGTAAGGTAACCAGGGCTTTTTTAATAAGGGGAAAAAGTATATCAACATAATAAATGCCTGCTATCCAGCAAATTAAAGGTCAGCTATATACAAGCCACTAAATTAGAGGTCTGTTGTTTATTATTAGTTTTGTTTATTTATATGGCACCAATCATATTCTGCACTGCTATATAGAGCGTATGTAGCCATTAAAATCAGATATCACAATAATAAAAACATGTTAGAAAATGCCATCGTAAAATGATGTAGCTTGGCCTCTGTGAGCACTGACGAGCCAGAAGTAATCTGACCTGTCTTCCGTAATGCTGAATGATTAGAGTGTTTCCCAAACCCAGTCCTCAGGGCTCCCCAACAGTGCAGGTTTTTCCGGATCACATGTAACATTATTAGTATCACCTGTGGATCTGTTACAATGTGTCAGTTAGTAATGAATACACCTGTGCTCTAGCAAGGAGATATGGAAAACATGCACTGTTAGGGAACCCTGAGGACTGGGTTGGGAAACCCTGGATTAGACCTTGACTGAGAAGAGAATCCATAGCTTAGGAATATGGGCTGTTCCCGCCTCAACACCCTCCCATGAGACTTTCCAGAAAAGTAGCAAGAAAAACAGCTTTTGATGTGAGGAGAGTTAAAATTGTCAAGAATCTGCAGTGGGTCATGTAGTGCATTTTGTCCAGCATGTATCTTATGTCTATTCAGAAGAACAACCATTTTCACTGGAAATTGGGTGGTTAACTCACTGTATTGCTGATTTACATGCTGGCTTAATTGAGCTTCTTCAACAGTTCTGTTGTATTTGTCTTTTTGTGTCATTGCTCATTTTATGTTAAATTCAACAGATTGGAGATTCATCAAGACATGCATTGTTTGCTTAATGCCCAGATTTTTATATCCTTTAAAAAAACATCTGTTTCTGTGTGGTCTATATAGCATTCTGTCTGTTCTTTTAAGAAATGTAAAAAATGAAACACGTTCACTGAAAATGTATACTTCAATAATGAACAATAAATATGTTTTGAAAAATATATGCTTTATAAGATTGGGGTTGATAATCGGATGTTGAACAAGAGTCTTAATTATAGGTATGGTACATACATGATGTAATTTGTAGACAATTTCTTGTACTTAGTTCTATACATATCTGTATATTCAACATGTTGAAATAACTTAAAGACAAATCAAGAAACACAGTTACAATTAATTTGCTATAATTAATGTCCCTGAAGCATGACATTTTCATTTTCTGAATGTTATCTCATAGTAACATATTCAGCCTTTTTTCTGTAGTGTTAAATTGAAAAGAACCATCTTAAGCACACTCATAGATTCCTTCTCGTCACCCAGCAAAATATCTGCTCAAGATGAACTTGCTTATACTGTGAAACGTAAAAGGCAAAAAAATGAGTAAGCTTTCTCCTGGACAAAACCATGTTACAATGCAAGGGGTGCAAATTAGTTTATAAGTTAAATACTGTCTGGGTTTTTTTTTATGTAGCACACAAATACTTGATAGCTTTATTTGTACACTGAAATATAAATGTGATCTAGGACATGCCCTATCCAACTATAAATCTGTCATCACATTTTAAATTTACACCCCCTCCCCCCTCCAATGCAACATGGTTTTGCAAAGTTACTCCTTTTTTTTTTTGCTTTACCCTCCTTAATGAATCAGGCCCATCATGTTTTTTATGTTTCTTCCACTAATTGCATGTATGATAGAGGGCAACATGAATCTGTCCCTCTGTATGTTTTATATGGTAAAAAGCAGTCCTGCTGCTAGATTGCCTACTAAATATTCTTAATCTGTCCATTGTATTACATGAGTGAATTTACTTTTGTTCTCCCCAGAATCTTCTAAAATTGTTAAACTGGCCACACATGAGCCGATTGGTTCATGTGGGTGGCCAAATCAGTCAAGGTCTAGCCATTCGGCACGAAGGAAGGCAGATCGGATTATTTTTGGCTTGTCAGTGCTCACACAGACCAAGCTACATCATTTTAAGATGGTATATTTCAGCATATTTTTCTTATGACATCTTATAATGATATGATTGAGTTAGATCCCATCATTATTATTGAGCCACAGCTGCTGTGCTAAAGGGTAAACTGTACAACATCCGGCTATATTGCAGTATATGTAGCCAGCTTTTTACATCTATTTTTTACTTTTTGTTGATGTTTTGCATCCTACCCAGAGGGGGAAAAAAATCTTTCAAAGTTTGCTTTAAAGTATGAATCATTACCCTAAAGTTTTAATACGTATGCTATTGTTATACACTTTGAAAGCTCCAAGTATTCCACATTTGGAAAAAAAACAGTTACTAGATGACAGAGATGATAAAACGCTTTTGACATGTGAAAGCTTACAGTCGAGAGAATGTCTTACTTTGTCTACCAATGACATTTTCCTCTGGGGACCAAACATGATGTATAGATGTGTACCATGCTTTTACTAGCTTTTCTTTTTATATACCTCATGGGTGTGCCTGTTCTTTCTATACCATCATCTTGCACAGCTGCACAGCAATGCTTTAAAGCCTTGGGGACTGCTTGCAAAGGACTCCCATCCATATGAATTAACTCTATGTCTAGAGAACTGACAGTGTGAAGAGGAAGAAGAAAATACACAGTGGCTTGATAGACAAATTCAACTGAAATGGCACATTGAGCACTAAAGATTCATTAATAATTTTGACATGCAAAGAGAATATGAGTGGCAGATCAATGCTCTCCAGCTCACAAAGAATTGAAAAGGTACTGTCAATTGAACTGGGCTTATACTGGTAACAATCAATTTTTTCCCTTTAAATATAAATTGCTAATCCAGAACACAGAAAGATCAGAGATGGGAAAATGTCAAATATAGGATTGCCTCCAATCAGTTAACCAGAGACCATGCATTGCTATGTACAAACTCTATTTGCAATGTGTTTTTTAATACATGTTAAAAAGCAAGGTATAATATAAACTAAATTACATATATATGTATGCATATAGATCAGATTAGATCAGATCTAATTATGCATTTAGATCAGAATACACGGACTGGAGACAGGGGATTTCCTGCTAACCAGAAACTCCCTACACAACACTCAAATCACAACAGTACTGAGGGTTAGAAGGAGAAAAAAAGATTTTAGGAATCTCATAGTTAATACATGCATTAAATAAAATATAACACTTTGTCTAAAACCAATTTTTGTGGGAGTCTGCCTGTGGTTTAATGAAGTTTGTCTTTAAGAAAATGCCCACCGTTACTTTTCTTACTTATTTTTGTGCTTAAGTGGATTGCTCTATTATTCTTACTTATGCTTTGGCTGTAGTGTTTTTCTGTGATTTTAGGATAAAGTAAAATTCGGAGAGGCACTGGATGAGTAACTATAACACCAATTGTGGTTTTATTGTAGATTTTCTTATTGTAATTGGATGTGAGGGAAGATTCGTATTTATTCTGTAAAATTGTATTAATTTAGAAGAATTATATTAATTTGATAAGATGGTAAAGATGGATTAGATACGTAAAGATGTTATGTGTGGCAATGTGGGCTTTTTTACATTAATGTACAACTTGCTTTACTTTATGCCTCACTTTTTTTTTAACTTGTGTTATTACATTTATAAATAATATAGTTTTCTAATTCTATTACTGTTGCCAACTTTAAGAGTGGGTGTGGCCAGTAAAGGGGGTGTGGTCAGGCCATGGAGGACAACTTATAGCACTATTTTAAATGTGCACCTTTTTGGATCTAAAATCGGTTTACTCTCGATCCCACTAATATTCTTGGAAATGTCACTCCAAGTGAAATCATTAACGCCCGGACAGCTTTACCAAAGAACCTTATGCCACTATGCCCATGTGGGAAATATAAATATCTAATATGTTAAAGGGGACTGATCTCTGCATACAGCAGCAGATCCAATACTTATATGAGAGTTCGTTAAATATACAAAGCCAAGCATGTCCGTCTTAAATTCAGGATCGCTTTACTAATCCGACTAATGTCATTGGATATATAACCAAGCGAAATCCTCACCGATCGAACAGCTTTATCAAAACGAACTAATATCATTGTTTATTGCAATAACAACCAAGCAGCCACAGAAATAATGTGACGCTTTAACTTGCAAATACTAACTCAGCCGCACAGGCTGCTAATAATTAATCTAATCGTGACACGTGAGTGTGGGAGGGAGGGTAGGGGAAGTTAGCCCATATGAAGGACAAAAAAACCGAGACACCCCGGAGGCCAATAGCCAATCAGGCCTTTATCCAGGAGAAACGGGGAAAAAATCCCCTCATGCCCTCGCTAAAAGCGACAAGCAGCATAGCCATGGGTTAACGAGTTGGCGAGGCAAAAGCCTATTAAACTAGGATTGCGGGCGAATATAAGTTTTATAGGCCTCGGATTTCCAACGGCCAATAGCCTGTATGTCCGCAGGGGAAGCACCCTTCTCAGCTGCAGCTGTAGCCGCCCCAATTCTAAATGAATGGGTACCATACAAGGACGGATCTAATCCGATATAGCTTAATGAACGTTTAAATAGGGCATTAAATTGAAATTTAGAAAGCGGTGATCTATCTGCGTGCAGTAGCCACATATCCCCTCCTTTAGGACGAATCAAAGAAAATTTTGAACACAATATCACCGGGCAAATGTTTGAATCTTCATGTGTACATATGTTGAACCACTGTCCAGGCTTAAACTGATCGGTTTTCGATCGGGTCAACTTACAAGAAACATGTGTAGAATAAATATGTGTATGCTTAGCCAATAAAGCATTTCCAATATCGGTATTAGATCTTGCCACTAGTTCGCTTATTCTAAAAGCCCCATGGAAGGCCATACAAAAAGCTGTACTAAATAACAATGCTTCATATGGATTGAAAGAAACTGATGCAAGTGCCCCTACCAATTGTTTCAATACTTGAATGGAAATGGGACGCCTAGTGTCAGCCTCTACTGGTCGTACCCTCGCCCAACCTTTCAACGCTTTAGAAATCATGAATCCTTTCGTTGGGTCTGAAAACCTATGCAGGCGAGCCATAAAGGAAATGCCCGCAAGTATAGACGCCATATTAGATTTAGTAGCACCCTTTACATATCTGTTCCACATGAATTCTAAGATGGGTTCATTCTGACCTGAGGGAAAAGCACCCGGGCATGTGTTCAGAAATAATTGCCATTGTTGCCATGAAGCACGATAAGATCGTCTAGTAGAAGGAGCCAATGAAGCTTCCGCCAAGTCCTTTATACCGACTCGACCATCTGCCAAGCGTAAAGAGGACAAGGAATTCCAATTAAATTAGCGTGTGGGACAAGTGTTCTAAAACGACTCCATTGAAAACGAGATAACGAGTCGGCTACCTGGTTCTCTATTCCTGGGACATGTTTAGCCCGGAAAGAGATATCAAACTTTAAGCACAAAAGTACCAGTCTGCGCAACAGATTGACCGCAGGTAACGAAGTTGACTTTTGTTGATTAATGGCCTGGACGACACCTAAATTGTCACACCAAAAAATTACATTTTGGCCCGACAAACTACTGGACCACAATTCAAGGGACAATACTATTGGAAATAATTCCAATACCAATAGATTTTTTACTAAACCGTTTTGTCTCCATTCTATCGGCCAAGGGGAAGCACACCATTCTCCTTTAAAAAAGGCTCCGAAGCCGTGAGCTCCGGAGGCATCTGTATGGAGCTCTAATTCTAAACTAGATACAATAGGAGACTGCCAAATCCGCACTCCATTAAAATCTTTTAAGAATGTGGACCAGATCCGAAGGTCATATCGTATGTCCATGGCTAAACGAAGCCGAGCATGGGGCTTCGTTAAACCCGCTGTAACTAATTGCAACTTTCTGCAGAAAATCTTTCCCATTGGAATGACTCTGCAAGCAAAGTTCAATAATCCTAACAATGACTGTATCCCCTTCAAAGTACTTGTGTTTGAACTTAACACTTCCGAGATAACGAAAACTAACTTATCGATCTTTTCTTTGGGTAGACGACAACATCCTGCTGTAGTATCGATTTCTATACCCAAGAAAGACAAACAATCAATAGGGCCTTCCGTTTTGTCATGGGCTATTGGAACTCCCATAACGGCAAAAAGAGATTTTGCCGAAAACAATACATCTGCGCAAACTGACGATGCGGCTGGGCCAATGAATAAAAAATCGTCCAAATAATGAGCCAGGCCAACGTGGCCTGTTCCTGCTTGTATACACCAATGCAGGAAGGAACTAAAACATTCGAAATATGCACAAGCTACCGAACATCCCATTGGAAGACAGCGATCAATATAGTAGCCGTCTTGCAATTTAAAACCCATGAATCTGAAAGATTCTGGATGAAGGGGAAGCAATCTAAATGCTGATTCTACATCTATTTTAGCCAAAAGCGCACCCTTCCCAAATGATCTAACAAGCTTTAATGCCTCTTCGAAAGACTGATAGCTCACTGAACTGTGTCTCTCTTCAATGGCATCGTTCACTGAAAAACCCGGGGGATGAGACAGGTGCTGGATTAAACGGTATTTACCTGCCGTTTTCTTTGGCACAACACCAACAGGGGACAATATTAAATCCGCAAAAGGAGGTAAGTTAAATGGGCCTAACATACGTCCCAGGGTGACTTCCTTATTAACTTTATCCCACAATACTTGGGGAAGGAGAGACGCTGATTTCAAATTCCGACCATCACTAGACCGCACCAGTCCAACAATAGGCAACCTAAAACCATCAGTAAAACCGTTGTGGAGAAATTTGGCATGCAGGGTGTCTGGAAAGAAACCCAACCATCTATATAAACAATCCAAATTAACTGGTGAAGGAGCCTTGCGCAGCAGCTCCTGACATACCACGACCCCTTCCACGGGTCGCTGTATTCCTTGTACAATCCTTTGCTGAATGGGCACCTCTACAAATCGCGCAGGTATGTCTATACCTGCATGATTCTCCTCTGCCGCAGGTGGAATTGTTGAAAGCAAAACATCTATTCTGCTTCCTACGGGGGGCACTATACCCCCCAGTTCCTGGAAACCTATCATTTCCAAATTGACCCCCACCCGAAGGGCGCATAAGTTCTGACCACGTTTCCATATCTTTACATTCAAATGGTATCCGATCTAGCCCTTCAGCCTTCTCTCTAAAGCTCTCATCATATCTCCTCCACGCATTATGCCCATCCTTATTTGCCATTTCAGTTATCAAATGAAGATAACGCCATACGTCAATAAGGGCAGCCGGTCTGGTATCTAAATAGCATGCCGCAAAAACACAGTATCCTGAAACCCAATTATTAAAGGAGCGATACGCTTCTTCACCGATACCCCCTTTAGCACAAGCCGCAGCCAAATCTTTCTTACTTTTCTTTGTAAGTGAAAACATATCTACAAAAGCACCTTTTTTAATTCGGTCTTTCATACATGGCCTCACACCTGTTAACAGCGCTGTATTGTCACAGCGTACCATGGAGCATGAATAGAGAGGAGGGTGGAGATGTAGGGTGCAGTGGAGTTGACGAGGGCCTTGTATGTAAGAGTGAGGAGCTTGAACAGGATTCTGTAGGGGAAGGGGAGCCAGTTAAGGGAATGGTACAGGGGGGAGACAGAAGAGGAGCGGCGAGAAAGGAAGATGAGCCTAGCGGCTGCGTTAAGTACAGATCGAAGGGAAGCGAGATGAGAGTGGGGGAGGCCAGTAAGGAGGAGGTTGCAGTAGTCCAAGCGGGAGATGATCAGAGAGTGAATAAGACATTTGGTGGCATCTTGGGAGGAAGGGCCGGATGCGAGCGATGTTGCGCAGCTGGAAGCGGCAGGATTTAGCAAGAGAGAGAATGTGGGGGCCAAAGGAGAGAGAGGAGTCGAGGATGAGACCGAGGCAGCGAAGTTGGGGGACAAGGGAGATAGAGGTGTTGTCGACAGTGATAGAGAGGTCAGAAGGGGGCGAGGTGTGAGGGGGAGGAAAGACTATGAGTTCAGTTTTGGCGAGGTTAAGTTTGAGGAATCGAGAGGACATCCAGGAGGAGATGGCAGAGAGGCAGGCGGACACCCTAGAGAGGAGGGAGGGAGAGAGATCAGGAGAGGAGAGGTAAAGTTGAGTGTCATCAGCGTAGAGGTGGTAATTGAGGCCGTAGGAGCTGATGAGTTCACCCAGGGAAGAGGTGTATAGAGAGAAGAGTAAGGGTCCTAAAACAGAGCCCTGAGGGACCCCGACTAGAAGGGTGGACGGGGGGAGAGAGACCCAGAGGTGGTGACGGAGAAGGAACGGTCAGAAAGGTAAGAGGTGAACCAGGACAGGGCCGGAGAGGCCAAAGGACTGGAGGGTGTGGAGGAGGAGGGGGTGGTTCACGGTGTCAAAGGCTGCTGAGAGATCGAGGAGGATCTGGCTTTAGCAGAGAGATCATTGGTGACTTTAGCCAGGCAGTTTCAGTGGAGTGAAGGGGGCGGAAACCAGACTGGAGAGGATCAAGGAGGGAGTGTTCAGAAAGGTAGGAGGAGAGACGGCTGCAGACGAGCCTCTCGAGAATTTTGGAGGCAAAGGGGAGAAGAGATATGGGGCGATAGTTAGAGGGAGAAGTGGGGTCAAAATTAGGTTTCTTTAGAATGGAGGATACGAGAGCATGTTTGAAGGAGGAGGGGAAGATGCCGGTGGAGAGGGAAAGATTATAGAGGTGAGCGAGGTGGGAGCAGGTGGTGGGGGAAAGGGAGCGAAGAAGGTGGGAGGGGATGGGATCCAGGGGACAGGTAGAGGGGAAGAGGATGAAATGAGAGAGTGGACTTCCTCGCCCGTGGTGGGGCGGAAAAAGTGGAGGGGAAGATGGCTAGGAGGGGAGGACGGAAAAGTGGGGGGGTGGATGAGAGAGTGGAGGAGGAGATTTCAAGTCGGAGGGCTTCAATTTTAGAGGAGAAAAAGGAGGCGAAGTCAGAGGCGGTCAGGGAGGAGGGGGTGGGAGGAGGGGGTGGGGCCAGGAGAGTGCTGAAGGTGGCGAAGAGATGGCGGGGGTTAGAGGATTGGGAAGAGATGAGGGACTTAAAGATTGTTTAGCGAGTGAGAGGGCAGAGCTGTAGGATGCAAGGATGAATTTAAAGTGGAGGAAGTCAGCCAGGGAGCGGGATTTTCTCCAGTGGCATTGAGCGGTATGGGAGCATTTTTGGAGGAAGCAGGTAAATTTGGAGTGCCAGGGTTGGGGTTTGGAGCAGCGAGAGTGGACGGAGTGGGCAGGGGCGACCGCGTCCAGAGCAGAGGTGAGGGTGTGATTGTAGAGGGAGACCGCCTGGTTGGGGCAGGCCAGGGAGGAAAGGGGAGAAAGGAGGGTATCGAGAGAGGAGGACAGAGATGCCGGGTTAAGGGCGTCGAGGTTGCGTCTGGACAGAGTAGGTTTGGGCAGGGGGAGGGGAGCAGGAGAGGAGGAGAAAGAGAAGGAGAGGAGATGGTGATTGGATAGAGGAAAGGGAGAGATGGAGAAGTCAGAGAGACTACATAGGTAGGAGAAGACCAGATCAAGGGAATGACCAAGGCAGTGGGTAGAGGAGGAGGTCCATTGGGTAAGACCAAGGGAGGAAGAAAGGGTGAGTAATTTGCTGGAAGCAGGGTCGGTGGGATTGTCCATGGGGAAGTTAAAGTCGCTGAGGATGATGGAGGGGAGGTTGGAGGAGAGGTGGTGAGGAAGCCAGGCAGCAAAGTTGTCAAGGAAGAGGGAGGTGGGGCCAGGGGGGCGGTAGATGACAGTGACACGGAGATGGATGGGGTATAAGAGGCGGATGGGGTGGGCTTCAAAGGAGGAGAAGGAGAGGTTTCAGTAATGGCAAGAAGGTTAAGGGAGTTAGATAAAAAGAGGTCGTGGATAGCAGTCAGTTTGTTACGGACTGATCTAGCATTCCAGAGGGCGCATGAGAAAGGGGGAG
The DNA here is from genome assembly GCF_038048845.1 of Mixophyes fleayi. NCBI lineage: Eukaryota > Metazoa > Chordata > Amphibia > Anura > Limnodynastidae > Mixophyes > Mixophyes fleayi. The sequence goes on along the minus strand of NW_027446086.1, from coordinate 60,440 downwards.
AGGAGAGGGGGGAGATGGGGATGAGGTTAGCAAGATGGGCAGTTCGCGGGGGAGGGTGGGGAGGAGCGGGAGAGGTAGGGCGGGGGGAGAGTATGGGTATGGATCGAGAGCAGGGAGGCATAGTAGGGTGAGAGAAGGGAGGGTGTAAAAGCGGGTGGAGAGAGGAGGAAGGGAGAGCAGGGGTGAAAGGGATGAGGTCGGTTAGAGAGGCCTAGTATGACGGAGCAGAGAAAAGGCAAGGAGGGCTAGGGAGACAAAAACAGAAAATAGGGCAAGGGAGGCAAGGAGTAACAGAACAGTGAGATAAAGAGGACAGAGAATAAAAATAACAGGGAGACAATAGCAATGTGGAATACAATAGCAATGTGGAAGACAGTAACAAAGTTAGGGCGTGGAAGGTATTGAACAACAGGCCAGAGAGATAATAAGGACAATGAAGCAGGTAAGAATAAAACAGGTAAAAATAGTAACAGGTAAGTGTAAAATCAGGACAAAAAACAAAACAAAATAATGGCAGGTAAAATAATATCAGGTAAAAATAATAATATAAAAAATATAAGGTAAAAATAATAACAGGTGAAGATAAAATCCGGTAGAATAGTAACAGGTACCAATCAAGTCTGAGGAATCTAGGTAGTTGCAGGAGCAGATCAAAGGGGTCCAGCGATTAGGAGGTAGGCGCAGGAGACGGAATAGACTGAGGGCTCCAGTGGTAAGGAGGGAGCAGAGTTCCAGAGGGACGATACGGCTAGTTCAGAAATCAGTCCCGGAAGGCAAATAAGCAGGTGGGTCCAGGGGTCAGGAGATTGGGTGAGACCGGTGGTACAAGGTAGCGGTCCGAGGAGAGTCAGGGAAAGAGGGCCAGTGTGGACCGAGGAAACTACGGCGGGGGGCACATGATTGGGGATAATAAATGTATGATGACACTTTCAGGTATACTGGAAGGGAGCTACAAGCGTACAAGAAGGAGTTGGTGCAACATAGGTTGGTAATGAATTATCTCACCTCTATTACTGGTGGATACTGTGGGACGTTGGCCACCCAGTTTGGGTTCAAATGTTGCATGTACATCGCCAATAATACAGATGACCCCAAAGAGGTTATAGACCGGAAGATGGATGAAATTCTGCAACTGAAATGGGAATTTCGAAGGAACCATAACTCTTCGTTATATGAGGTCGGGGAAAAGGTGGCAGGTTGGTTCTCGTGGTTGAACCCTGTAAAATGGTTCTCCGGTCTAGGGGAGTGGGTACAGGAAATGGGTGCTAGTATAGGTAAGCTCCTTCTCCTTATACTTGGTGTCATCTTTGCAATTGGTTTGTGTGTCAAATGTGTTCCTACTGTGTTGAAGTGTGGAAAACAGTCTTCTAGGGGAAACACTGAAAACGAGACTGAAAGGGTGGTGTGAGATATCGAGGTCATGGTCTGTGAAGAAGTGTTGTATAATTCTGAACTTGAAACGGTGATTGTGTGATAGTTTATTACACTATCAAAGGGTGGAGCTGTCGAAGTCAGCAAATTGGATAAAATCATTTCAATTAATATCTAGCAAACTTGGTTGTCTGTGTCTGAAAGTATGTGTAGAGCACGCTACGGCATGGAAGGGTGTATCCAGCCGCACACGTGGCAATAACAGTTTTTACACTTTTTATATACATTCGCACAAACACACACATTTGTAATTAGTACACATTAATTGTAGTTGCAACACATAGTTATTTATGTCGAAATATAGTAGTATTTATGTGTAATATTATAAGTTATATGCATGTTAGTAAAACATATGGTTCAGGTTAAAGGTAAGGAAAGGTGTCATGTCTGGTATTAATCCCCTATTCATCAGCAGCTGTCCGGTTCATTCGGCGAAGAGATCGCACATTGCATACTCGAGTTATTGAGGTTAGGGAATAAACCTTTAATGTGATACTAACTATAAATTGCTAATGGACTAGTTGAAACTGGAGTCTTGGCGGGAAGATCGAAGCACATCCCCTGGAGAGATGACCCCCACCTTTGGATTCTTTAGTTTGAACTAGCCTATGATCTGCAACCCCCTGGACCTTCCTGAAGCCTGGACCAATAGAAGCAAGCCACACCATCTGCATTGTTTTACTGTATTTCTGTCTGCATATAAGCAGGAGCTTTTCATCTAGTGTTCAGTCATCTTGACCACAGACTTCAGACCTGAATGACTGTTCACTGGATCCAGAGCGCCTGCGATAAGTAACGGCTATACTTATTATATATATATATATATATATATATATGTGTGAAATACAAAAAGACATATATGTATATGTGTGTATATATGTATGTGTATATTTATATATGTATGTATATATATATACATATGTATGCATTTGTAAATGTATGTATATATATATATATATATATATATACACACACACACACATATATATATATATATACACACACACACACACACACATATATATAAATGTATATATGTATACACACACACACACATATATATATAATTATATATATATATATATACACACACGCACATATATATAATTATATATATACACACACACATATATATATATATATACACACACACACACATATATATATATATATACACACACACATATATATATATATACACACACACACACACATATATATATATATATATACACACACACACATATATATATATATATATATACATATACACACACATATATATGTATATATATACACATATACACACACACATATATATATATATATATCTAAAAGTAAATGAGAGGAGGCGCACAATAGTGTAGTATGGCAAGTCAATGGAGCCAGGTGAAACAAACCACTTAATGAATCAGACCCCTAGTAACCTATGGGATAGCCAAGGGTGGCTGAAGATTGAATACATCCTTACAGCCTACGTGATATCCTGCAGATAAGCCATTAAACAATTGGCTTCTGGTACGCATACATCTTTATTGGTGTGACCTGTTTTTATACCTTTATGAATGTTACCTGGCCGTGTGTGACTTTCTAGTCTATGAGCTGTATATATCCATCTTAGATACTGGTGATACCCACTTGGTGGGAAGCTCTGGCTCACTCATTTCTGGTGGTCTGGTTCCTTTTTTCTGGTTTGTTTCACCTGGCTCCATTGACTTGCCATACTACACTATTGTGCGCCTCCTCTCATTTACTTTTAGATTTTTTCCTGCTACACCGCTTGATACGGAGGATTGGCAGCCGCCCGCACGGGGGAAGTGTTATATAAGAAGGAACAATTACAAGATTGTGGACTATAATATTATCATACTGGTGCAGTATCCTAGCGCCTTCTGTATCTATTCTGTGTTATATATATATATATATATATATATACACACACACTCATCCCCTCTCTACTGCAACGTAAGAGGGGATGAGGAGCTCAATGGTGAGATGGGAGGAAGTTCAATGAGTAGGCCCCTGGAGGAGAAAGCTGTGCCCAAGGAGACACCCAAACAGCACCCACGGCTGGAATGTAGACCTCTTTATTAAAAGAGTTTTACATTAACATTAAGTAATTATTTTGGCCAACAACTCATACAGAAATTGGATCTTTTCCAGTTCATGAAATGCTGTGATAAGGAGTACCACTGTGCTTTTATATTATGCTGTACAAGCATCCAGGCAAGAGGCTGAGGGTGCTCTTAGATATGTGATGGCTAGGAAGGTTTCATCAATTGTGACGTCCGAATTAAGGAGTTCCAGTTAGACGGGAGTTAAATGGAGTAGTGCAAGTACTGGTCTGTTGAGGTAGTGATCGATTGGGTGTTCTGTGATGGCTCTGCCATATTAATAAGCAAAGCATAGAATGCAGAAAACTCCTCAGCAGGATTTGATTGAACACTAACTGATCTTGCTTATTGTTTTAAAAGAACTTACTCTAGAGGGTTTGTTAGTTTAGTAACAAAGAGCGTGTCCATCTTATCTCCCACTGCAACCATTTTAGGATTTAACTGCTTTTTCAGACCAAATTACATTAGTTGCCACATAAGGGAGGCAGTTTTGCAGAATAGTTTATTATTGGGCTATTGTGTTTGGAGTGAGAGCTAAAATTGGGGTATCCAGTTGTGCCACATTTTCCCTGGTGCACTTTTTCTGGGCAGATGTGAAACTTATCAGGCTTTTTAATGCAAAGTATTTTTAAAGGTACACATGGGTGGTAAATTAGGGGTGTAGTGCAAACAGATTGTCTCAATAATTTGGACGCCAGACCATCTCTACATTATACACTCTTCTTCACTCAAGCATTCTTAATTGGTTGCAGCAATAAAGTAAATATGTACAGTTCACGTATACATCTCCTCCTGCACAGTTCTTAATGGTATCTCAAGGTGTTAATGAGACATTTGCCACATCTAGGGGATCTGCACTCATTTTGCAGTCCTGACACAATCTATATGTATGCTCAACTGCTCTCACCCCACCTCGGCGGGGCTGATACCTCACTTGTTTGGGACACTGACACTTCCTCTCAAGTGTACTCTCAGCCCTGCTCACCCCTCCTGTGTGGGTGTAACTTTCCCTTGGGCTCTGGTACTTTCTTCACTATGTACTCTCAGCCCGTCTACCCACAATTCTTCCTCTCTGTAGAAGCCCTCCGTCTCCTGAGGGCTCTTCCATGCTCTCAGGGACTTTTTCTTAATATGGGTGCTCTCCCCCTAATGTGGTTCCCCCACTCTTATTAAAGGGACAGTAGAGTTTGTTTGCACATGGCAGCCACTGCACAGCTGCTCCCAAGTAATGCCAGGCCCCCAGCTGTCACATCACCTCTCCTGTCTCCTGCGCCACACACACTCTTTTTAATTTTCTTCTGTTGATTACTTTCAACTCCTCTCCAATTCTTCCAACAACCCGTCCTCCTTCCTCTCACTCTCTAGCAGGCTTGTTAGACTAGCTCTCATCACAGACCCCTTGGCTACACCCCCTGCACCTTGCCACTTAATTCACCCACTCTGGTGACCCCTGCCTGCAGTCACTGGGGCAGTGGGGGCGTTAAACCAATTATTTTGTAAATCTATAGTTACTTGTTAAACCAGTAAGTGCACAATGTATCAGTTATGGACACCTGAAGTTCAGCAATTAAGGGTAAAGCATTATAAAATGCAGTAATTACAATCAATCATTCAACAACTGTTGAATAAACTTGGTATCCTGATCAAGGAAAGGAGATTGTATGCAGGTGTGAACGATATATAAAGGTAGGTCTTCCACTTCCATCTCAGAGGATACTGTTCTGCAGTCAAGCGAGTTTTGTCTGTTAGACAAGCCAGCATAGGGGACATCCCACAGTACAAGACGAGATAAAGGCTCTTTACCTTGTTCGTAGATGTGAGCTGCCAGTATTGTGTCATCGCTGGCAACTGAGAGTTGAAACGGAAATCCCCATCTATATTTAATGTTGTGGTTTCTGTGATTTAGTGATAGGGAGTAGCTCTCTCATTTTTATTGTGGTGGGAGCTAGATTGGCAAATATAGTTGTAAATTAGTTTCTTGGAAAAGGATGAGCTATGTATTTCTAGTGGTGACTATGTTTATTTTGTGTGTATTAATGAAACTGAATGATGTCCCTGTGGGGCTGATTCATGGGCATCTTAAGTATGAAAGCACAGTGGCCCTGGTCCAGCTGAAGGTTTTCAATGGGGGAGTCTGGAAGTATTGTTTGAAAAAGGCCTCCAAATAACCAGAATGGACTGCTGCATCAATCGCCTCTTTGACATGTTTCTTTTTTTTTTTTTAAGTTTTATTTTTGCAAAGTCACATAAACAAAACATTACAATTAACAGGGTGAATACACAACGTGAAGGTAACGGAATACCACCCCGGCTCTATAACCAGCGCAGAACCTGGAAATCACCAAATCAACCAAATATTGAGATATAAGGAAAATGAGTGACCCAAAGTTTTCATACTCAGAGAAAAAGAGAGAAGGAAAAGTAAAAAAAAAAAGGGAGGAAGTAGAAGGAATAAGTGAAAAAGAGATCCAATATAGGAAAAAGTCAGAGCTCTGGAGGAAAAGGAAGAAATAGCACTGATTTCTGTAAAGGGTGGGTACGCCTGAAAGAAGGATAACCATGGGTCCCAGACCCTGGTGAAGGTTCTCGAGGAATTGCCAATAATACTGGTCATATATTCCATCCTTTGGGTCTGCCAGACTCTATTTATTTTGGACTGCGTGGAAGGAGGGGATTGCAATTGCCAGTCTGCCGCTATTGGGCAAGTAGCGGTCGAGAAAATGTGCTCAATGAATTTATTCTGATAACGGGATGCCGAGGGAGCTCCCAGGGAAAGGAGGACAAATTTAGGCTGCAGGGGAATATGCACCTGAAGACTTGAGTGGATCAAGGTTTTGAGCTCAACCCAGGAACTTGACAGCTTTGGACATGTCCACCATATATGGAAGAACGTGCCCTCATGGGAGAACCCTCGTCAAAACCGATCAGACAAGTCAGGAAAGATTCTACGGATGTGCGAAGGCACAACGGTATAGTATGATATAAATATTCTCTTTAACTCTAACACAGATAGAACTAGAGGCAGCATTCTCGTATATCTCAGACCATTGCTCATCCACCAACTCGTCACCAAGGTCTCGCTCCCAGGCTAATTCGTGGGGGCCTCTAAAATTCGGGGTTGAAGAAGCAAGTTCTTAGTAGAGTATAGAAATTAGACCTTTTGTTGAGGATGAGCTTAGGCAGTTAAGAGATTCAAAGGTAGAAAGAGGGCAGGATGAAAGGCGGCCTTTGACAACACTATGAAAATGTCGTAGTTGTAGAAACTGGTGAAAGTGCTTTGAGTGAACATGAAAATGTGACTGGATGTCAGAGTTGGGCGGAGAGCTAGTATCTTCGGAAGTCAGGAATCCCCAGGCCTCCTCCCCACAGGGATCTCTGAAGAACCTTAAGTCGAATTTGGGGCCGTCTACGCGACCAAACAAATCTATTAACATGAAATTAGAGGAATTTAAACACGTAGGGTGGGATACGAATAGGAAGGAATAAAGCAGTCTAGGGAGAATATTCATTTTAATGGCATTAATGCGGCCAATCCAAGAGATGTAAAGTTGAGACCAAGCTATGAGGTCTGACTTTATTTGGTCAAGGAGGCAGGGAATTTACCTTGGAAAAGATGCCGGTAATGTTTGGTAATAAAATAAGAACACCCAAATATTTAATTTTATGGCGATCCCACTGAAATGGAAAGGAGCGCTCCAGTAATATCTTGTCTGCGTCAGGAACATTAAAGTCCAATATCTCGGTCTTGTCCGGGTTGACCTTATAGCCCGAAAAATAGCCATATAGATGTAACTCAGTTAGGGGAGGAGGCACCGAAGTACTGGGATAAGTAATGGACAACAAAACATTGTCCAAATAAAGCGCAATCTTATGAGTAGAGGGGCCCACCTGTATACTAGATATCTCACAGTTGTCCCGAGTCCTAGCGACCAGTGGCTTATTAACGAGAGCAAATAGAAGCGGGGAGAAGGGGCACCCTTGGTGAGTGCCATTCATAATTGAAAACAACGTCAAACCATTAGCAGAAACAGTGGCCAAAAGGGTAATGATAGAGAGCTAAAATACCTGCCAGACCCCCATTGCTCGAAGTACTCCCTCCATAAATGACCAGGAGAGGCGGTCGAACGCCTTTTCCGCGTTGAGCGCCTTATGGAGGGGAGGGAGATTATGATTGTATGAATTAGGTCAATCTTTCTAGTATTATCAGGGGCTTGACGCCCTGGAATAAAACCCACCTAATCAGAATGCATGAGGGCAGGGAGGAACAGGTTCAACCTAGAGGCCAATATCTTTGCAAATATTTTCAGGGCATTGTTAAGTAACAAAATAGGTCTATTACTGGCACAAAGAGAATGGTCTTTCCCCGGTTTGGGACTAACAATTATGTTAGCCCTAGTTGTGGCGGAATCAAAGGAAGCTCCCTTTGTTAAAGAATTTTGTCAGATGAGTGCCGAGGCCTGGAACAAACTTTTTATAGTACTGGGGGGGTGAGGCCATCTGGACCCGGAGACAAAGAGGATTTCTATGACTTAACTGCCGCCAAAACCTCAGACAGAACAATGTCCACATTCAGAAAAGACTGCTGTGCCAGGGTAACTTTAGGAAGGGGTGTAGATGAAAGGTAATCAGTCAAGGAGGGGATCAGGGGGTCCCGACGAGGGGGAGGAGCCTCAAGGTTGTAGAGAGAAGAATAAAAGTCCCTAAATTCACTAAACTATCTTTGCTGGGTCATACATGATATCGGCTGAGGGATACCGACATATTTTATCGATATGATGCAGGGCTAATTTTTTTCTGGAGTTTTCTAGCTAAAAGAGAGTCGGCTTTATCATAATAACGCTGTTGAAGTTTCTGCATAGTGATGGCTGCTCTTTGGGAAAGAAGGGTATTTAGTTGACCCTTCAATGAGGCAGGGTCAGGATGTGATGAGTTTGGTGTTGGGTAAGGAGTGAAGCTAGTCTAAGTTCCAAAGAGGATATTTCCGCTGCCGCTTTTTTACGGACAGCCACTGACTAATCAATTGACCTCGTAGAGTAGCTTTGAGAGCCTCCCAAACAATTCCTGGGCTTAGATCAGGGGTTCAATTATCTAAAAAGTAATCAATAATGAAGGTCTTATGAGTCCTATGAGTCTATTAAGTAACAGTGAATCATCTAAATCAGGCCTGTCCAACCTGCGGCCCTCCAGATGTTGTGAAACTACAAGTCCCAGTATTCCCTTCCAGCTATCAACAGGTTGTCTACCGGCAAAGCATGCTGGGGCTTGTAGTTTCACAACACCTGGAGGGCCGCAGGTTGGACAGGCCTGATCTAAATGGCATCTACTACGTTGAGGGGGCAGTTTAAGGAGATCTATAAGGAGAAATACGCCAGAGTGGTCAGTCCAGGAGAGAGGGGATATGTCTGCCTGAATCACATGATGAGTAAGTGTATGCGAAACAAGTAACATTTAGGTGTGTGTATAGTTGGTGAGGGATGAAAAAGTGGGTATAATTAGAGATGCACATTCACCTCCGTGAAGTGGTTTTGGGTCTAGGTTAGCTTCGTGTTTTGGTTTTGGTTTTATGCTAAAAAAAAATCACATAATTTTGCTCTTTTTTTGTTCTACAATATTAACCTCAATAACACTAAATTTCATTTGCAGTCAATTTAGACCACCTCACAGATCACAATATTATTTTCATACACTTTCAGACAAATACTGCAGCGACCTGGTTGGATGCTAAGCGACAGAGCAATGACACAAACACATGGCAGTTCCTAGCACATCTAGAACACATTGGCACACAGCATTGGCATAAAATTAAAATGGGGGTCCGCCTTACCTCCGACCCCTCGCTATGTTGGATCTTAAAAGAAATTCAAAATTTGCGACATCCGACGACGTCTTGCCTCGTTTTAAATTTCAATGGCGCGCGACGGTACCGAGCTGGCTCAGTTCGGTACTCAGATCCCATAAATTCGGGTGTGTTCAGTTCTTGAGGAACCGAGCCTGAGCAGCTCTAGGTATAATCCCTGGCATCCGCATTGCAGAGCCTCCATGAGTCATATAGACAATGGTGTGAAAGAAGTGTGGACAAGCAGGTGGAATCTGGGGAGAGAGAGGAGCCCCGCCGGGAATAGGAAGGAGGAGACCTGTTGAGAACCGGATCGAGGGTGACATTAAAGTCACCACCAATGATAATATGACCCTGCACCAATCGCTCAATATGTTTAAAGATTTTGGTAAAAAAAAGGCTTTTGTCTCTGGTTCGAGGCATAGACTGAAACCAGAGTGACAGTGGCAGAGCAGTGCGTGCTGTTCACCAACGGATAGCAGCCTTCCAGATTTGCATAGGTCTTTGAATGAAGAAAGGGGACTTTACTATAAAATAAAATAGCAACACCCCGTTTCTTGCAATCCGTCGATCCAAAGAATGTCTGGGAAAACTGCTTACCCTGAAGTTGTGTATGAACTCCCGTAAGATGAGTTTCTTGAAGAAATACGATATCTGTTTCTCTCCTACAGTCACCCAAAAGAATTGTACATTTGCGAGGGAAGTTGAGGTCATTCACATTGACGGAGAATATCTTCAAAGCCATGGCAGCAGTGAGGAGCCGATCTCCAGTGAGAACACTATACATTTATTAAAGGGACATAACCAGTTAATTCGTCGATGAAACAGAAGTTTAAAGATCAAGTAAAAAGATGGATCAAAATCACTACAGTAGGAAGGGGGAAAGAAAGAAATAAAGAAGCAGCCCGATTGGACAAAAACCCTGAATGAAAGGAATCCTGTGAGGATTACGAGGCAATATCAAAATTCCAAAACACATCAAAGTTTAACAATGTCTGAGGGTGCATGGGGAGGTGGGCCTAGGTCTTGTACAGCGTTAGGAGCCGTCACAACCCGAGGAGACCCAAAGAAGAGGCTTATTACATAGAAATGTAATTCTAGCTGAAGAACAGTGTGCAGAGGATATATAACATGTATATTGACCATTGAAAACAATTGAAAGGGGGGAGGGAAGGGAAGAGGAGAGGACCAGGATAAGGTAGAGGGGGGAGAGAGAGATATAGGGTACCCTAGCCCGTTAAAAGACAATGTAGGAAGGGAAGACTATGAGGGTTTAGATGACCGAGCATCAGCTGGACCAATACACAATAATATAGGGTGCCCTGCGGACAACAATTGTACTCCGTGACAGAGCAGTGTATTATGACAAGCAAATATTTTAGTTAGACATATAGGAACTTTTCATTAAGGGGTATAGAGGAGGAGGAGGGGTGGGGGGTAATGGGGACAAGGGAGAGGGAAGGGGAGAAGATATTACCTCTCCAGACCAATGGTTCAACATGCAATATAGTGCAAACAGAGCAACAATACATCAAATAGTACCATTAGTACCATTGGTTACAAGAGGGTTAAAAGTTGTAAAGGCTTGAATGCTAAACAAATCTGACAACCAAATGAACATTTTTTCAAAGAAGAAATTTAAAAAAAATATTATTTTTTTTTGCCAAACAGAGTAATGAATTTGAAACTTTAGGGAAACTAAAGAAACATTAGATTAGCAAGGAGGGCAATAAGATCCAACTGGCGTGGACAATCCACCTGAAAAGCAAATAAAGAGAAAAACTTGCACTAGTATAGACATATCAGGTAGGATCTGCATCCCAAAGACGTCGTCTAGAGGACCAGGACCATTCTGACTGAGGGAGCATCGAGTGCTGGGCCTGAGGAGGCGTCGTGTGAGGAACTGATAATTCGGGAGGGATGCCCAGCTTGGCCAAAAGACTCTGACCTTGATCCAATGTTTTGGCAAAGTGTGAGAAGTTGTCAGCAGAGACTTGAAGTTGGAATGGGAAACACCAGTGCTATCATATATTGTGCAGGCGGAGAATCCTAGGTACTGGCTGAAGCTCCCTCCGTTTTTGTATCATAGAAGGAGCAAAGTCCTGAAATAACTGAATGTCCATGTTGTGAAATGAGACCACGGGTTGGTCCATAGTAGCAGTGAGGATGCGGTGTCTGGTTCGAAAATAATGTAAACGAACAATGATGTCATGGGGAGGTTGCCCGCTAACAGGCTTAGCTCTCAGGGCACCATGAGCCCGGTCCATAAGACAGTCAGCTTCAGAGGTGTCCGGAAGAAGGTGGAGGAAGAGGGCCTTGAGGAAAGTTTGGAGATCCGCCATGCCGATTTCTTCAGACACATTTCTGATGCTGATATTATTACAGCGGGAACGATTTTCAGAATCCTCTTGTCTTTCTTTCAGAGTTTCAACTTTGTCACGGAGACGGGAGAGTTCCTTGTCAATAACACAGTTGGAACGGCAGATAGCATCAGTTTTTTTATTACAGGGCATACGTCCTGTTGCCCAGCGTATTCAACTCTGTTTTGAACTCGTTGCCCACTTTTGTCAGCTCCTGATAGAAAGTCGTCTTCACCCATTCCAGGAGGCTAGTCATTACCGATTGAATCTGAGGGTCTAGCTCAACTTCAGATGACGAGGAGCCCGGTGCCCCCTGGTGGTCAGATTGGGGGAGGAGAGTTTAGCTTTTGATCCGAAGAAATTTGCTGATGTTCCCGTAGTCACTTTCTTTGGTTTGGTAGACATGATTAGGACTGACCAGTAGTTGGAAGAAGCAAGGAGGGTAGGATAAGGTGAGGAAGGAAAAGATGGGAGATCGCACACTGATCTCAGCTTAGGTGAAAGGGGTCTTACCCAGGGAGGGTAAGCATAGTAAAATTCACATAATAGCCCAAAGTTGTTTCAGATCACGTGAAGAGATGGTGTCAAGCAGTAGACAATCGCCAGTAGAAATGGGGAGCGTTTTGCACATATTGAATTGGACCCAAAGAATCCAGTTTCAGCACTGGTCTCCTCCAAATATTACTGTAACCACTGCACTGTCAGCTCCCAGGTGGTGAGAAGGGGGAGTGCATGGGCTCTTTGATTCCAATAATAACTCCAGTGTGGTTGGTGAGAGTATAAACGTGGAGGGTGCCAATTTAACAGTCAGACCGCTCAGCTGGAAGCAATGCTTCATACATCCACCTCTCCATTAAGGGCCCACGGTGTCCTGAGCAGAGACGCCGACCAGAAGTTGGGTGCCACGTACCGAAAGTGAGGAGAAAGAGGTGCCGACAGAACTGGAGACCGCAGCAGTGCCGGCAATGTGAGGCCCCGGACTGCGAGTGCATCTGACAGGTCGCCGAGCTTCCCCAGGTCCAGGTAAGGCTTTGTGGCCGATTCGATTTAGTCCCTCTTGAGGATGTGGAACACCCGGATCACTGTGGGGCCCGCAAGGAGCTACTGTACGAGGAGGGGGCCAGGCGTGGTCCGCAGAAAATCGCTGAAGTGGAGGGGGCCCGTATGAGATAGTTCTTGGCTGATTCTTCTCTCGATGGGGTCTCTGCAGATCTGTATAGGGGGCCCCAGGGTAGGTGGTCGAGATAGGCCTCACTCTTCGTCGGTTAATTGGGCGGTCTGTGCCTCGTTTGACGGGAATCTGAGGGTCTCCTCATGTGCCTGGGACATTCAGTCCCACTTTCTAGCAAGTTCTGCCAAGATCAGCGGCAGTTATTTAGGGAGATGAGAGCAGTTTAAGCTCTGCTTCGTGTGTACCTCCTGATATGGTGTCCAAGCCACGCCCCCGACATGTTTAATTCTTAAGTTGTTGTAGAGTACTCTATTTTCCAAGTCTTCCAACTTATCCCTCACCCAGTCTATGGCCGAGCATCACAATATCAATTCTTGGGTCTGCTACATCCTGAAACTGGTAGAACTCATCCAACTTGGCCTCTAGTTTCAGTGCCATTATCTATAGCCACCATTTCAGATTTGAAATCAGCAGTGGTTGAGGGGAGATCCAACAGAGATATGGATTTAATAACCAGAAGCAGATATAAAAAAGTAGCTTCATAGTTGAAGGTAGGTTTTTATATGCTCCAGGTTCAGTGGTTGGTGGGCTACACAGTACAGGGCAGTGCAGTATCAGACCAAGGTCAATGAAGTATTTAAAAGAAACAGAGGAAGCTATGTTTGAAAATTTCAAATTTTTGATACTTCAAATACAGCCAGACTGATTAAAAACACTCTACATGTTTTTAATACACTAATTTTACCAGCTTTAAAGGCTGTTTAATAAACAGACTGTAGTCCCTGGCGGTAAGAAGCGGTCACCATAAGCTGTAGTCGACAAGAGTGTGGTCTGCAGCATCTGAGAATGGGAGAAGGCTTTGTGGCCAAATTCTATGATTGCTATGAGAGAAGGACATCTAAGGGGAGCTTGACTGAATCAGTTCTTTTGGTGTCTCTGGAGATAAGGAAGGACCAAATCCCAGTCAGTACCAGATGAGACTAAATGCTGGGGGAGTTGTTGACATCTATACAGTTGGAATATCTGATGTGGATCAGAGGCTGATGCTCGGTGGGAATCTGATTGCCCTGACAACACCACTGGGTTCTTAATCACTGGTAACTCCTCATACTGGATAACATTTTATGTGCCAGAGGGTCACAGATTGTCCAGTGTAGTTTTGAGGCTGGATACAGCTTTCTGATATGCAGTGTCACAACAGCTTAGGTTATCTAGAGGAAATGGCCTACACCTTCTCTTCCAAGAGGATGATCTGGCTATTAATATATTTTACACTTACTAATAAGTCCCCAATATGCGTGTCCTCAACACCCCATTAAGGGGAGAACCACTGCTATAGAAACTAACATTGTGGATCTCCATACCATTGGAGGTGGTCTATGCAGGAGCTGGACTGCTAAAGTAAGCATCTGCATACCACATGATGTACAGCTAATGCAGGGACAGAGAAGATAACTGGTGTGAAGCACTGGGAGATTACTACTCCACACAAATACTGGTCTCTAATGATTGTAAGAAATTTACACCGATCATCCACATAATCAAAACTACTGACAAGTGAATAACATTGATTATCTTGTTACAATGCAACCTGGCAAAGGGTGGGATATATTAGGCAGCAACTGAACTGTCAGTTCTTGGAATGGATGTTTTAGAAGCAGGAAACATGGGCAAAAGTAAGGATCTAAGTAACTTTGACAAGGGCCAAATCCCATAGAAAAAGTACTGTAGTACAAATTGCTGAAAAAGTTAATGCAAGTATGATAGAAAAATGTAAGAACACACAGGGCAACGCAGCTTGCTGCGTAGCCACAAACCAGTCAGAGTGCCCATGTTGCCACCTGTACACCGCCGAAAGTACCTACAATGGGCATGTGAGCCACAGAACTGGACCATGGAGCAATGGAAGAAGGGGGCTTGGTCTGATGAATCACATTTTGTTTTACACCATGTGGCCGCTTAGGTACGTATGCATCATTTATCTGGGGGAAGAGATGACACCAGGATGCACTATTGAAAAAAAAGGCAAGCTGGTGGAGCCAGTGTGATGCTCTGGGCAATGTTCAGCTGGGAAACCTTAGGCCCTGGCATTTCTGGGGATATTACTTGGATACGTACCACCTACCTTAAGCACTGTTGCAGAAGAAGTACTGCCCTTCAAGTCTAATAAATGTAACTCAAAATAACTTCAGTTTTGTATATTAAGCTCATATTGCAGGTTACAAAGCCCTGTACTTTTTTTTTTTCTTCAAAGCAATAGACCAAGAATTCAACAACTTTCTCCATGGGTCTCGAATTTGGTCTTAAACTAGACCTATGGTCACAGCCTCTGCATACGCAACAAGGTAAGTTTGAAATATAAACCTTTAAAAACAAACAAACCGCAGCGCTCTCTAGTCTGGCACACCGACCGGCTGTCAATGCTTCACATCGCCGACACTGAACTGCTTCGCATACGCAGCAGATCCCTACTGGCTCCATTGCGGAAGGGATCGCACCTGTGTCCGCAAGAGGTAAGTCGAACACAATCACAGGTGGATAGTGTGGTATCAAATTAATTGGGGGCACTTATGTGAGGCATAATTGTCGCATAAAATGAACTGGGGCACAACTATGTCATATTAACTGGGGCTCTACTAGGAGTCATATGATTTGTGGGCACAGCTATGAGGCATAAGCCAAATTGGGGGCTCTGCTGTGTGGCATAAGAATTGCCTGTACTAAATTAGGGCAGAATATGAACTGGGGGCACGACTATTCTGTGGCATAACTTGAACAAATATATAAACACACTATATGGACAAAAGTATTTGGCCACACCTGTTAATTATTGAATTGATGCATTTCAATCAGACCCATTGCCAGAGGTGTATAAAATCAAGCACCTAGCCACGCAGTCTCCATTTGCAAACATTTGTGATACAAAATGGGTCTTTCTGAAAAGCTCAGCGACATAAAAGGATGGTACTGTGATAGAATGCCACTTTTGCAATAAGTTTGTTCATTAAATTTGATCCCTGCTGGAAATTCCATGGTCAACTGCAAAAGATATTAGAAAGTGGAGGCGTTTAGGAACAATAGCAACTCAGCCACAAAGCGAAAGACTACGTAAAATTACAGAGCAAGGTCAACGACTGCCAAGGTGCATAAAAGTCGGCAACGCTCTGCATTCCATAGCTGAAGAGTTCCAAACTTTTTGCGCTTACATTAATGCCAGTGGAACTGTGTAGCAGGAGCTTAATGGAATCACTAATTCAGCTTACTGAACCATCTCCTGTTGTTTCCTCTCTGCATTCCAAATCTGTTTATGCTCCACCATTCCTGTTCTCTGGGAAGAGACCCAATCGGCCAGCTCCAGCCGCCTGTCCTGAGGCGCCAGCTTTAGCCTCCTGTCCTGAGGCGCCAGCTCCAGCCGCCTGTCCTGAGGCGCACCCCTTAAGTCTCCCTAGAACAGGGATCCATCTTGCTTACTCTCATCAACAATTTTCTCTACTTAGCTTTGCTTAGTATAGGGAAATATATATTACACATACATTATCGTTATCCCCCTGTGTCGCCTATGATCAAACTCAGTGGTTACTGCTTACACGTGATATCTACATACCACAAAATTGTTGTTTGAAGAATTATTTCCCTGACATCATCTATGAAAAATGAAAACCTGTCACTACATAAATCAAGTGATTTTGTGATATTTGTAATAGACTCTCGAAGATTGAGAATAGAGTTCAGGGAGAGTGTAAGGGACTTATGAAAAATAATAAGATGGAAACAATGAAACTGTACTGAGTTGTGAACTTTGCTAAACAGACTTTACTTGCACCATCATATAAACTAGGTAAATTCCTATATGTGTATATGTATATCCTAGGGGGGAGATTTTGTAATCTGGGTGCTTGGCTGACCGTCCATTTAAAGCACATTTTACTGTATTATATTTGTATCTATTACCTTGGCACTTATATAAGAGCTGCTATCAAATTCTGTGTTTATGCTATATGTTTATATTCTACATATATTCATTAGCTAAAAATATAATTATTGTCGTATCCAAAGGTACAACAAATAAACAAAACGGATTATAAAAATGGGGATGGGAAACTGCAACATTTTATCTACTCTGTAAATAATTTGTTGTGTAGGATCGCGCTTCTTACCGTTTCATGATGAAATGGGGTAATGCCGTCATACAACTTCCCAGAAACATGATCAGACAGCCAATGCTTATCATTCGAGGACGATGTAACTTTGCACCAAAGTAGCTGACAAAGGTGATAACCAATAAGTTTCCTAAAAACAACGGAGACAGCAGAACTTTGTGAATGAGCCATAAATGTTACCAATGATTTATTTATTTATTGTCTTTGAAGGATCCTCGGTCCCTGACGGTCTGGTAGGACATAGCTATATATAAGGACCAAGGACCACTCTGAGAGGTCACGTACTGGACAGTATATCATTACTGCACTGTAATAAATGCATTTTTGAATCAACATTTGTGAAATTTGAACCAGGCTGTCATGTTCATAGCTTAATCAGGAAATTATGAATAGTAGGGTATTGTGGTCATGAGCCAAACCCCAAACTGTCCTTTTTTTAGCAGGACAAGCCCAATTCACGGACCTTGAAAGGAGCGTTTTTTTGCAGGTTTTTTTCTTTTGCAGGATTATTTATTCTCATTAAGAACCGTGCCTATGGGGCCCCTGGGCAGTTGCCCATCGTGCCCAATGGAAAAGATAGCCCTGGAACTGGGACTTGTTTGTACATCATCATTGAGAGAATTGCTGGACTGTTTATTTTAACTCAAACTCCACAGCTCATCATCATCATCATTTATTTATATAGCGCCACTAATTCCGCAGCGCTGTACAGAGAACTCATTCACATCAGTCCCTGCCCCATTGGAGCTTACAGTCTACATACCCTAATATAGACACATACTCACACAGACAAACAGACAGAGAGGGAGAGACAGACAGACAGAGACTAGGGTCAATTTTGATAGCAGCCAATAAACCTACTGGTATGTTTTTGAAGTGTGGGAGGAAACCGGAGCACCCGGAGGAAAACCACGCAAACACAGGGAGAACATACAAACTCCACACAGATAAGGCCATGGTCGGGAATCAAACTCATGACCCCAGTGCTGTGAGGCAGAAGTGCTAACCACTAGGCCACTGTGCTGCTCGAGTGTATTCAGATTGCGGACGCGTCCCGGCCTTGCCCTGACAGCTGGGATGTCACTTCTGGTCCTTCACGTCCTGCCGTTGCCAAGGCAACAGGATCACCTCTCACACTGCCGCTACATCCCGGCTAATAATAACAACCGAGGTGCGCGGCTCTAATTAAAGCTTTGCTATATTCTGAGTGGATGTGGGGGGTGTGCTCTATAGCCCCATTTCTGATTGGTCCCTTTGAGTTTAAAAGGCAGGGAGGGCTTAGTCTCCCTGCTGGTTATAGCGCTTTTGCCCTGTAATAGCTAACCTGCTCTGTGTGCTGTGAAATCTCTGAATACCTCTGATTAATTCCTGTTGTGACCCTTGGATTTTTTTCTGGACCCTGCTTGATTGCTGATTGACCCTGACCTCTTGGCTCATTCTTCTGGACTATACTTGTTTGCTACCAGCCCTGACCTATTGGCCTATTTGTGACACTCCCTGCTCACTGCTGACACACGACCTCTGGCCTGACTCTAGTTATCTGTGTACAGAGTCGCCTGACTCCCAGCCTCCTGTCTCCGTGTTACCTGTTTCTGCTCATAAGCTTTTACTACATTAAGTCCTGGGGGCATCCGAGTACCTGTGAGTGCGTCCAGCTCTACGGGAAAGGCGGCTGCTATAGGTGAAGATCTCTCCTACTAGTTCTAAGAGTTTATGACAGTTACTAGGAAGCTGTAACATCGTAAAGGATTGTTTGCAATGAAAGGGAGAAATCAACACAATACAGTTTAATTATTTTTTTTATTGAATCAGAGAAAGCAAATACAACAATGGCAAAGTTAGAAAATCCTTCGTTAAAACCATAGACTGCAGACAAAATTAGTACAGTTGTGAACGGATCATTAGAAAATAGACAGGAACTGAATGTTCATCATCATCATCAGCTATTTATATAGCATCACTAATTCCGCTGCAGTGTACAGAGAACTCATTCACATCAGTTCCTGCCCCCATTGGAACTTACAGTCTAAACACACACACACAGACAGACGAAGGGAGAGACTATGGTCAATTTAGATAGCAGCCAATTAACCTACCAGTATGTTTTTGGAGTGTGGGAAACCCACGCAAACACAGGGAGAACATACAAACTCCACACAGATAAGGACATGATCAGGGATTGAACTAATGACCCCAATGTTATAAATAGTAATATTGGAGCAAAAACAGCTCAAAATTACATTATTTTACCTATTTTTCACAATTTTTAATTAAAACCAGATCCAAAACCAAAACCTTTTGCAATTTTTTCTCAAAATATGTCACAAACCCAAAACACAAACGTGTTTTAGAACCAAAACCGCATCCAAAACCAAAACACGGGGGTCAGCGCTCATCTCTATTAAACACGTCAAGAACTAAGTACACTGAGAAGAGTTAGGTCCAACTCTGTAGAAGAAACAGGCAGTTTTAAAGGAGGGTCTACTTTTTGTGAACAACAAAATGGCAGCTCGGATCCCATGACAAAATTTGAGCGCTGTGCCAGTCTAGTACAAGAGAGTGCAATGGAAGCCAAGGGAGACCCAAGACTATCAGATTCATGGATTTGTGGATAACGAAAAATGATATAGCTTCCTCATGTAAGACTCCCAGCTGTAATGTTAAAGATGCAGTACAATGTTGAATGGTTCTTCCAGTAATCATGCTACCATCAATGACAGTGATGGTAATAGGACATTCAAGTGGAAAAGTAAGAAGATCACATCTGCAGACTATAGTGGCAGTAATAAAGTTGCCTGTTACATCTGAAGCCAGAAAGGCTGTAAGAGAAGTCATACCAGTGGAGATATACAACAGAACAATGGTGACAAAATTGGTTCTTAGTGGAGATAGGGGAGAGTTATTTGCAGGACCTAACATGACCTCTTTGGTACCGGATGTCTGGGACAAGTTCCAAGAAGGTCACCCTATTCTACATAATATAGGTATAACTTGTTTTCAAATCTTCTCTGGAGAAAGGAGAGACCGGCCCAACTGGATGAGTTCTTCTGGAGGGAAAACAGGAGTTTGGGATCGAGGAGCTAAACGGAAGGCTGAAGCTGATATCTATTCTGTTACAAAGTATAATGAGATCCTCCAGTGAAGTCGGAAGTTCCTGAGATGCCAGCTCATCCTTAATTCGGTCAGATAACCTCTGCCAAAATACTGCAAACAAAACTGTATTATTTCCATTATTTCCATTGGACTGTGATGCTGGTGTCCGAAATTGGACAGCATACTGGCCTTGTGATTGTGCGCCTTGATGGAGACACAAAACACTAGAAGTAGCACTAGAGAATCTGCCAGGTTCATAAAATATTTTCTTAAATGTGTCCAGGAAAGTGGAGCATTTATGCAACAGTTGATCTCTGCGTTTCCGTAATGAGGTGTGTCCATGCAAGTGCTTCAGCGGCGCACGGAGGATTGTCGGGGGGGTTTCCCCCCGCCGACCCAAAATAAAAAACCCAGAGAGAGAGCTGCTGTACAACTTGGGGTCTCCATCAAATTTGGGGATTAGGAATATGCAGTTGAAAGGGTGCTATGGGAGGTGCAGCTGGCTCTTGAGTAGCTATAGAAGGAGCCTAAACAGTCAAAGTGCTTTGAAGAGCATCAAGATGGATAGATAAACAGGAATTGTGCTAATTGTTCCTGGTTTGTATCTTGTTTTTCAATCCTTCCTGTTAGGTGTTCAAAGAGATCTCCGGGAGAGCAATTACCAGCAGAATACATATTCTTTCAAGGTCAGATCATCAGTCAAAATATGGTCTATTCCAATTGTCAGACAGAATTTGCGTTAACAGTCTAAGCCCAACTGCTTTTCACCAGGAACTGTGGCAAGGTGGTATGTGACATTGCTCTTGGGGCCCAAGACCATGAACATATGGGGTCCCAGAACAATGGCACACTGACACTTGGCATTCCAGAACAATGGCACACTGACACTTGGCATCCCAGAACAATGGCACACTGACACTTGGCATTCCAGAACAATGGCACACTGACACTTGGCATTCCAGAACAATGGCCCATTGACTGACTCTTGGGGTCCCAGGGTTACGGCAGACTGACAGTGGGGGTTCCAGAATAATGTCACACTGACACTTGGGGGTAAAAGTATCAAGCTGAGAGTTTTCCGGCGGGTTTGAAAAGTGGAGATGTTGCCTATAGCAACCAATCAGACTCTAGTTGTCAATTTGTAGAATGTACTAAATAAATGATCGCTTGAGGCTGATTGGTTTTTCAAACCCGCCGGTAAACTCCCAGCTTGATACATTTACCCCCTGGTGTTCCAGAACAATGACACACTGACACTTAAGATTCCAGAATATTGGCACACAGACACTTCCCGGATTGAAAGAATGTGGTTTTAATCAGTAAAGCATAGCATACCTATATTGGATTTGCTGTAATCAGTACTTTTTATAATTATATTATATTATCCTGCTCAACAACAAGATCTGTTTTATATATCGGAAAAACTTACACAGATTCATTTTATACATCCAAACATTTATATAGAACCTCACAAGACGTCCATTATGTACTGTGTCTCGCCACTATTTTTGGTCTCTGATATTTAATTTATTCACAGTGCAATTATTTATTATTCGAGGAACCTTTACTATACAATTTAAGAAAGAAGGTGCGTTTTTTTGTACACTCGTAGGGCCTGAGTCATTAAGCCACGCATAATGAGCGCATCGTGCATTTGTTTTAACCCGCACCTAAATCGGCTCTACAGACTCCCGAAGTCAACAAGGAGCGGATCTAAAGATTCGTGTGGTGTTGACTACAGATGTAAGATTACTCTGCTGCACTAGACAGGACAGGAAACCTACAATATCTATATGTAATATAAAATCTCAAAAGAACACACACAGTAAACAAAATATTGTATTATGACATCCTATGACACAGCCTACATACATACGGGCCTGGTGTTGCAGTTGAATTCGGTACCTTACTTGGATGTCTAGGCTTTTGACCGTTTTTTTTGTTGTTGCTGGGAGGGGGGGGGGGGTCATACAAGCAAATCTAGGAACCCACAGAACATTCTTTAAGAAAACAAGAAAATGTTTATCCACCATCATCAACAAAAAAAACGGTCAAAAGCCTAGACATCCAAGTAAGGTACCGAATGCACCTAAACAATTTAAGATTTTGGGAGATTTCAAGAATTGTTTATGTCTAGACCAATGATTCCTAATCTGGACTTGCATTAATAAGAGAGATAAAGAGCTAGTAAAGCCTTTATTATACATTCCTTATATCATAGCCTGTGTATCAATGAGCGAGGCCTGTAATAGGCAACATATTTACCTAGTTAAAATTGTCCTGCATGCAATGTCTTTAGTAATGCTTGAAATCTTAAAATATCTGCTGAAGTTGGAGCTTCTCTCTCTTGCATCATGCTGCATTGCATAGTGAGTGGGACCGCTTTTCAGTCTCTTAGGAAACGCTTTTTATAGACTGACTAATTCACATGCAAGTATGTAAAGCAATGTTTTGCCTTATAGCAACACCCTTTTAGTAGAAATTAATTTTAAGACTAAAAAAAGTGTTATACCTTTCGTGGCCCCTAAATCAACAGCATAAAGGAACTCTAAGCCATATAGCAGCTGAATGTACAGTCTGGAATTTCACCACTACATACATGGTAAACACGTGTTCCTTTCAGATCACATGACTTTTCCATGCTTGAAGAAGGTATATAATATGTATAATGGACCAAGATTTTAGTTCCTTGGACCTTTCCTTGATGGGTACAGAATGGAAAAGCATCCAAGGCTCAAGTGACATAGTACTAAACAATACAACCGTGTCCAGCAGCAACTCCTGCAGTCTGGCTGGGCTCTCTTAGAGACTCCTCACAATCTATCTTACAGCCTGTAATGTGCTGGCAGCAGCATAAATAAATCCTCTGGAAAGGTCAGGAAATAAAATAAGTGACCAAATAAATATATAAAATCAGAAGGCTGTAACAGAGCAATTTCATGCAAATTTAATCAGCATATGCTGCGCTGTAAGGAGAGCACCAAGTTCTGAGTTATAGGATAACAGCCCCAGCTGACACTTGGGAGCCGCTGGCTACAAACGCTCATTTACAGTATGTCATACAGTGTACAAAAGGAGTAACCACAAGCAAAACATGGGGGAGGGGGAGCAAGGAAGAAGCAGAGAAAGAAGTGGGGGGGGGGGGCACAAATAGCTATACAGAAGAAGAAAAGGTGATGGGTGGGAAATGGTAGAGAGAGTTTAAACCATTAACGGTAAATATACATTGTGTGTCACATTTTACCTTAATGTAACAACAATGGAGCATGCTGACACACTGTCAATATTGTCATGAATTCACACAGGGCCAACGTGACAGGAATGTACAGCATTAGATACACCAGGGGTTCGAAGCCTTGGTTCAGCCACAACCCAAATTACATCTATGAATCAATTTCATGAGAAAAAGTTCAGGTTTTCATCAATAAAACAGTGCTTCTTTGAATGAATTTACTGTTGTCTGTATTTAAAATAATGTTATTGCTTCTTCCAGCAGTCCAAAACCATATCTGGCATGCCACATGCACTGAAATTATCACTTACTACCTCAATGATAGATCAGACATCAAGAAGTGGCCCCAGGCTCTTTAGAGTAAGCAAATATCGCTCCACCCTACAGAGAACCCAACCATCGCACACTCAGGCTCTACCCCTATCTTCTTCTCGAAATGGAAGAGAGATCAATAAGTTCTTCCATTATCATCTAAAACAGAACCGAATGCCTACTCCATGATACTCTTTTTCCCCTCCCCGTTTCCTTTTATCTCCCATCTCCCCTTCACCCTGTCTCCCCTCTACCCAAATCCGGTTTGTATAATGTTGTTGTGCTAAACGTTATGCTCTCAAAAGTCAAATAATTTTCTAGACAGAGAACTGGACGGCCAAAAAATCTTAGGGGACAGCTTTCACCTCTTGGAGCCCCCTTTATTCACCTACTGTTTCGTCATCCCTGTTATATGTGGCTAGTAAGAGGATTAGTAGATACCTATATGAGTTACAATGAATACATTGCTGGTTTTATTCTCACACCAATATCACATATAGGTGGTTAGATCAATTGATCTTGAGCCACAAATCCCTGACCAACGTCAATTTAATAATTAGTTTAGCGCATGCTAGTACAGTCCAGATTTTGGGTTCCAATTGTTTACAAACAGCAGCTATGCATTTTAGAAAATACATTTATTTCCAAATTCCAAGATCCCAGTGTGTAATTATAAATGTCTTATCAGGTGGTACAAGCTAAGTTACAGAAAATGTCCCTGGGAGTTGTGGGAGATGCAGGACAATGGTGCACAGTTCTTGCTCTGGCTCAATTATCACATTTAGTGCTCTATAGACACATTTTTTATCCAATGCAAAGTGTGTGTGGATTTGATCCATACATTAAGAACCCCTGTAATAGACAAATAACGGCTAATTAAATAGTTATGCTGACAAAAGTACAAGGCCAGTTCAGGGGTGAGTTAAGGTGGTATGAAGCCAACTGCACCCGTCCTCTGCATAGTAGAGAAAACTAAAAGAGCAAAACACCTATTCCTACACAAACTATCGATTCCATGACCCAATGATACCACTGGCTTTATACAGGTATTGCTGGAACATGGGGACTAGTAAGATACAACATGTCGCACGTGGCTTTTCATATTCCAGAAGACTCATTTATTGGTTTGCACGTGAACTTATATACAACCTTATATACATTGCTTTATCTTCCTGACTTCCTTTGGAGCATTTTTGCCATGTCTTCATATATTGTGTTTTTCACTGAAGCTAGCTATCAGTAGTAAGCAGCTTTGTGCTGTATAAAAGGGCAAAAAAATAGCGGTTATAGACCCTCACTTCCCCCCACCATAACTCAAGTCATCTCAAAGATTCAATATAGTGTTGAAATGAAGACAAACAGACATGCCCTACTCCACACCTGCATCGGCCCCCATTATGAGATCGTTTAGGTGGCATGAAGTATACGTTACTGATGGTCCAGGCGTGCCACAAAGTGCCCCCGCTTCCTCACCCTCACCCTCTCAAGTGGCCCTTATTGAATTTAATACTCCTGTTATACCACAGCTATTTCCTAGGTTGCTTACACAGTGTGTACTGCGGTCTCCCTTCGTATGTACATTAGTGATATGAATGTGTTGTTTTACCTGAGTGCCTGGGGGTTCCCCCTTGTTATGACCTTACCTTTCTTTTTGATTTCTGTACCCCCCATACACTCTTGAAAAATGTCAGTAAAAATTATTGATGGGGAAAAAAATAAATAAAAAAAGGCAAACAAATAAACACCTCTCTATCTGTTGATCTAAAAACATGACTGAAAATCACAGAAGAATGACAGAAAGACATGCATAAGCAAACAAATAGTAAGCAATCTCAAAGTACAATCTCACATTTAAATTTTAAGGGACTAAGGGAAGGACGACACAGATCAGATGAGCCAACAATATGCAGCCATGCCACGAGCCATGCTTCCCTTTCAAGTCAATGAAGATTTTCTGCACAGGGTAACTACCGTATGTACATGAACGCTTACATTTGCATCCTGCAAAGTCACCTTTGTACGCCCGTCCAACAACACAGGAAAATAAAAAAAGAGAATTGGTTCCTATGGTTTAGTGTCAATTTTGCACTAAAGGCATTGTTCTTAAATGATGTGAAAAATTGCCATCTGACTGTAGCCATGACAGTGATCCATGTAACATCACTGTCATAAAATAAATCAAATCCTAGTTATTTTTATTTCCTTTATGAATCCCATACAAACATTTCTCAGTGAAGTCACTGGTTCCTAGTGCTTTTATAGGCTGCATTCACATGAATATAGGTCCTGTACACACAATAGCGTCTGTGCAACAGGTGTTCTAAAACATAGCACTTGCGCCATGTCTGCAGTGCTGGAGAACAAAGCTCTTTAATACAATGAAACAAGATCACAACCCATCAATGTTATGTATCTATTGTGTGCAGTGAATCCACAAACATATGTAGCTTTACCATGGGTGTATCTGAACCTT
Organism: Mixophyes fleayi; assembly: GCF_038048845.1. Lineage (NCBI taxonomy): Eukaryota > Metazoa > Chordata > Amphibia > Anura > Limnodynastidae > Mixophyes > Mixophyes fleayi. Next base: position 34,258 of record NW_027446086.1, on the reverse strand, counting down.
TTCATACTCCTTTATCCAGTTCAAAGGGCTTGCAGCATTAATACTGAACAGCAATGCACATTTGTGTGTATTGCTGAGCAACATCTCACAAAACACTCTAGACATAAAGGCTACTATATTGTGCTGTACTGAGAGAGATGAAAACTCGGGTGTATCACTCTATAGACTGCTGCAGTAACTGGGACACTTCACTCTACAAGATGATCAACGCCTTTCCCATAAATTCCACCAGTCCCTTCTATGGTAAGCATCCCAATTGTGAGTTCAAGCATTTACATGAAAACAGTCTGGGAAATCTCAATAAAGCTTGTATTGGTTTATTGCAGTTGGCACATCATGTTCAGGTTATTATTGCAGAAAAAAACCCAAAGCAAAACTTGAAAGCACTATGGAGTGCAATAAACATGTACGTGATTTGCTTTGCAATGCTGTCCCTTCCTGAATGATCAGAAGAACAGCAGAACTGGACTTTCTGCTTAACCCACTCCTTGCCATGGGCATATCTGTCTCAGCCTCACCGAGATATCATCTGCTAATAAAAGAATCTAAGGGAGCAATTGAATAACGTGTGAAACTGAGGATCAGAAGGCTCCTGTTGTGTCCTGGGGCCATAGAGACAAACAGAATGACCCCATGGTGTATTAGCAATGTGAGGTCACAGGATTGCAATGCACCTGCAGAGATTATGCTTAGTGATTCATGTAAAAGAATATTGAACTCAAAAGAATAGTGCTCTGATATGGCAGTTACAAGAATTTTCCATCTTCAGAAGGCTTTCATTTATTAGTTTGTTTATACTTTTCTGCAACTTTTACAAAATATTTTTCTAGCTTTACTCTGTGCTTTTTAGACATACATTAATATTATAAAGGCACAGTTAGTTTTTTCTTGCCCTTGGATATGACACAGTTCTGCTGTGCCGGAGAGCAGGTTTGTGTTATATCCTAAAACAACAAAGAATTAACTCTGCCCGATTACATAAATACATGGATAAAAAGCACAGAAGTAAGCCATAACGATAAAGCATCATATTTAGCAAAATTGCTGGAAGCCATAAAACAAGCCAATAAATTAGAAATCATCTGAAGGTGTATCCATCCTTTAAGTTTAACATCTGCCAAATAAATGTATGTAAATGTATATTCGTCAAATTTTCTACATGCCACAAAAGAAAAATGGCAAAAAGTGGTCAAATAGTCATGAAAATAATGATAGGGCATTAACAGCACCAAAAAAATTTCCTACAAAATTTCAATATAAATCACTTAGGAAGCTAGGCAGATAGTTCCAGTTATGCTTTTCCTTCGCTGTTCCTCGCTATACTATAAATTAGCATTTTCTAAAATTTATAGTCTATGACCAGAGATGAACAGAGATGGGGGGACGACGATGAACAATTCATTTTGCCACGTGGTGTGGTTGGAGGAAGGACTGGGAACATGCAAAATTTTGCAGCCAAAGGCAGGATGAGGCAAATATTCTGAGGAATGGTTTTAAAAATGTCACTAATCTCTAGTTAATAGGTTGGTGTATTAGTGTATGGGATGGACACATGAGCTGTACTCATAAAATAAACATTTAATTGTATCTCATAATAAGTAATAATACATTTTTAAGATAACATATGCACTTAAAAACGTAAACCGTTGCTACATGGTGGGAATGTCACATACACAGACATAATCACCAAATGCCTCCTCCGACATTCACTGAGCACCTTGTAGAGGTGTAAGCAAAAATAATCAAAGTTACATGTGCTATAATATCTAGATATATGTGCAGGAGCACATAACGCAAGACTTGAATAGGACCTCACGTTTAACTGAATCTGCCCCCGAGATTGGCAAAAAAATAAAACTGTTACCAATGCTGGAAAGCTGAACTCACGAAAATGAGTTTGACCCCTCAACTCGTAAATTTAGCCTTTACTACCTCTCCCACGGGGGGAAGGGGGGATGATGGAAGTTAACTGACTTGACTATTCAATTTTTTTGTCAAATAATGTCAGTATACCAAATTTCAGGTCAATTGGATGAGCCCTTTCTGAGAAAATAGTTTTTTCCACACACACACACACACACTAACGCACGCCTCTACACATGTGTGTTCATGAGGTAAAATTACCTCACGAAAATGAGTTTGAGCCCTACCAAATTTCAGCCCTTTTTGAATTTTTTTTCCCAAACACACTAAGAATTTAGTAGGTCAGTGTATAACTCTGCCCAGCAGGTGGCGCTGCAACTTGGTGTTTTTTTTCTCACACACACACAGACAGACGCCACTAAGCATTTATATATTAGATTCTTGAGCTTTTCTTTGTTATCTATTTATTATTATTATTGTGATTCAAATTAAGATAAATAGAAAATAAAATAAGCAAGCGTGTAGTCTACCATTTGTAAATCGTTTTTTTTGTTTTGTAAATATGAAAAGGTAGTTGTTTTTTTATTTATATGAAAAAGTGCCAAATTCTGTACAGCCCTAAATGTTCTATGTAACATATTTACCTTAAATTTGCTCTCAGAATGTAAAGTAAAATACATTGCATTTTACACTCCAATCTACTTCTCTGAAATAAGAGGGGAACAGGTGACCCTATAACTCCTTATAAACTGTGAGATGTTAAATAGCAGAGTATAGTAATCTAACCTGACTTTCTTCAAATTTCTTCGTGTTTAAATTTTGTAATTATGTATTTGTGCTATTGAGTTCAATAATTGCAGCTAACTGACAGATTCCGCAGACCTCACACAGTTTTCAAAGCGTAGCTGGAAACTTAAAACGTTGAACTAGTTGGAGGAATGAAGTCAATGAATTGCCAATTAATAAAAGCTTCCCTTTGATGGCTTCTCGGCAACTTGCTGTCACACCATGCCATAAATTTGCTACAACTTCTGGGGTTTCCGTGTATACCCTGTGACATGGGAAAATGTGGTACAGGGCTAAGCCCCTGCCAATAAACCAATCAAACTAGCGGACTGATAATCTCCCACACTCGGCTGTTTAGCTGCATGCGCCCAACCAGAAAGAGTTTAATTTGTTCCGCTAATGACACAGAAAAAAAAAAGCTGCCGACTTGCTTTAAAATTCACTTTGTGAAATCTGAACTCCGCTAGGAAACTTGTAAGTCATACCAAAGTTCCACTATACTGTAACACTGAAATCAGGATTGTCCTCACAGGCAGAATCACTCAAATGGATCCATCACCATCAATGAGCACATTCTCAATGATAGGTTACAAACACCAGGGAAGCTATTTCTTCAAGAAAAGCTTTCTCTATTGCTTTCAAAACTGACCACTGTCCCAGTCTGTTCTTCTCAATCTTAGAGGACATTACACATACATGTAAGTTACACACAATTATGATAATAAACACATGCTTAAGATGAAGATAGTCATTAGCCATTTTCTTTATATACTGTTTTGCATAATTTTTGTTAACCATATCGGGGAAAATTCAATGCGGCAGAAGGTGACTCTGGAACATCCATGGAGCCACGATGATATGGCAGAAATCTGCACTCATATTTTCTTTCACCACATAGAGGTGTACAGAAAAATGAGAGAATATCACTACCGTAATGCCATCCCCATTGTTGGGATGTTCAGCTGCACCTCGCGCCAAATTGAATCCGCCCTTTCATTGTTAGAGATAGAGCAATTCATTTGGTTTCCATGGTTCAGTCTTAATTGCCTATCACTTTACTCTGTGTGGCCAAGACTAGATACTTCTGCTCTGACCCACTGAATGTTGGGTGTGATGCTCCTAACTCTAAATGATTCTACCCAGTAATAAGGTTTAGGCAATCTACATACGGGCATTAAAAAAACAACACTCATTTAAGTATAGGTAATGAAATTAACATGTCTGAAAGCTATGGTGCAGCATAGTACAATAGTGTTTTGACAGGTTCAAGATGATCATTCCCATAGAATGCCATTACATTTTGCTGGATGATAATGATTGTGATGGCTAGAGGGAATTTTGAAATTGATGCGACATGTGTACAGGTTTATTAGCTTACTTTATTTTTTGGAACCCCGGTGTCACAGAGCGTGTACCTGACTTTATTAATATGCATTAATCATGCTTGATTAAAATGCCCATGTGTCCAGGAAGAAGTAGCTCTTTTGTATAAGCCTACACAGACCTCTATTTTAGGTCAATTTGGTCCTGACAAAATCCCCACATACAAAAGTGCATTTTTTGTTGGCTAGTTCAAATATGGGCAGTAAATTAATAGTCATACTTAATCTAAATATTATTTTCTAGTGTGGAAAATATCCAGGTTGAATGATTCGCCTGATTGCCCATGTGTGAGGCCATCATTTAGCCTAGAAGTACAGACCGCCATTGAAAGCCTTTCAATCAAGTTTTTCAGACCTGTTACTGTACAACCAGATTAATGCAATTGTCACTCACCGGACTGTGAGTGCTTCTTCCCGGACTATTAGGAACCGTGGACGTCCTCTATCCTGAGGGACTGCGCATGCGCAGCCCTTTCCAAACCTTCAGTGTATGTTCCTTTAACTTAATTGGCAGATCAGGCAACCTCCCTATATTAAGCACCTGTGGTCATCACCACATTGCCTGATCTTGGAGTCTCATTCCCCATGAGTCTCTGAAGGTGTTCCTGTGTTTCCTTGTTTATTCAGCCCTGCTGATTCCTGTGGTTTCCAAACCACTTCTACCTCTGTGGTTTCCAAACCACTTCTGCTACTGTGGTTCCCATACCACTTCTACCATCTACTATATCATCGTGACTGTGAGCTGATTCCTATCCGCTGCCTCCGTGCACTACAGTCTTCTAATCACTTCAACTCTACCATGTATCATTGGGACTGTTAGCTGATGCCTATCCGCTGCCTCCGTGCATTACAGGCTTCAACCACATCCACTCACCTGTTCATGATTGTGACTGCCAGCTGATTCCTATCCGCTGCCTCCGTGCACTACAGGCTTCAACCTGCAACTCGTCTGTGTTTCATCATCGTGACGGTTTGGCTGATTCCTATCCGCTGCCTCCGTGCACTACAGTCTTCAACCTGCAACTCGTCTGTGTTTCATCATCGTGACTGCTAGCTGATTCCTATCCGCTGCCTCCGTGCACTACAGTCTTCAATCCTTGTCAACTCTACCGTGTTTCCTTGAGTCTGCTGCCACTATTGCTACCCGCTACTCTCCGTGATCATCTGTTCCAGTTCAACTCTGCTCCGGTGTCCCATCGTTACTGCACCTGCTGGTTGCTATTGGTTACCTCCGTGTTCCCGCAGAGACCCGCTGCTGTTACTTCTCAGCGCTACTCATCCATCTACTGCTGATCCGCTCTCCACGCCTTCCTGTGTTCCCTGCTGGTCTACCTACCTGTGCGCTGCACCTGCTAGACCCCCGCTTCACCCATCCAGGGACTTGTATCCTGCTGGCCTCCTGCCCTTCAGGTATCTCTGCACTCCTGTCTGACTGCCTTCTCCTGAACCACGGTATGCATACTTCCCATTGACTGTGCTGTGTATTGCATACCTTGCTGGACTGTGTTGGTTCTCCTCTGGAGTGTACTATCCGCTGAGTCTATTGCCATCATTGACTGTGTTGGTTCTCCTCTGGAGTGTACTATCTGCTGACTCTACTGCCATCATTGACTGTGTTATCTCATGCCGGATTACTTCAAGAGACTTTCTATATTGGCAGTGTTGTTCAGTCATTTATACATTTATATTGTGCATATTACTGTGGATCAAAGTCAAGGTGCCCGTGTATATATTGTGTTGCAGTCTCTCCCCGTGCACCTCCTCACATATATATTCAGTAGTACAACTTGCTAGTGGCAGACCACTGACTCCTGTTTACAGTTTCACCTGTTCCAGTATCCTCTCACATAGCAGTGGTACAACTTGCTAACGCAGACCACTGACTCCCCGGATACCTCCACTTGGATTCCATTCCTTCACTCAGACAGCGGTACAACTTGCTATCCGCAGACCGCTGACTCTCATCACCTCCTCGTTTCTGTTGGACATTCCTCCTCACTATAGCAGTGGTACAACTTGCTACCGCAGACCACTGACTACCTTCACGTGTCCTTTGTCCATACAGTTCCTCGTGTATTACTACCTCCATATTGCCAGTGCTGCTAGTCATAGACTTTCCTGAGCATCTCATCATCTGCTTTTCCTGTTCCGTGATCACCCTGCTACCAGAGTACCATATTACCACCTATACTGCTCTGGTAAGCCTATCACCTGGTGATCCCTGGGTAAAGACTCCTAGTGCCCGTGACAGTAAGATCAGGCCATGACAGACCCAGATACGGAACCTACTGCTAAAGAGATGCTGCAGCATCTGGTCAGCCGTGTGGAGCAACAGGATGCTCGCCAACAGCTGTTACTTCAATGTTACCAATCGTTAACCTCCCAAGGAACATCTGGACAGACTGTTACAGCTAGTATTGAAGCTCCTGTGCTTTCCTCCGTTTCCCCAGTGCCATCCCAGGTGTCTACAGCTCCTACGCTTCACCTGCCTACTCCGTCAAAATATGACGGGGACCCCAAAACTTGTAGAGGTTTCCTTAACCAATGTTCAGTCCATTTTGAACTCCAACCTCAAAATTTTTCTACCCATCGTTCCAGAGTGGCCTATCTTATCTCATTGTTTTCTGGACAAGCCCTGGCTTGGGCCTCCCCTCTGTGGGAAAGAAACGATCCAATTCTACAAGATAGTGCCAAATTCATTTCCACGTTCCGAAGTGTGTTCGATGAACCAGGTCGTGTGACCTCCGCTGCTTCCAGCATTCTTCGTTTGCGACAAGGCTCCCATACAGTAGGACAGTATGTCATTCAATTTAGGATCTTAGCCTCTGAACTTCAGTGGAACACTGAAGCATTAGTTGCCGCCTTCTGGCAGGGGCTCTCCGATAAAATTAAAGATGCACTGACTACCCAAGAGCTTCCTTCGTCACTAGAAGATTTGATCTCTCTTTGCCATCGTGTAGACATGAGATTTCGTGAAAGAGAATCTGAGAAAACAACTTCTGCTAAAGCACCTCTTCGTTTAAACCCTCAATTTCGTCCAGTTTCACCTTCTGTGATTCCCATGGAGATAGGACGTTCCAAATTATCTTTAGAAGAGAGGAAACGAAGAGTAAAGAATAGACTCTGTATCTATTGTGCTGATTCCACACATATGCTCAGTTCTTGCCCTAAGAAATCGGGAAATGCCAGGCCCTAACTAGTTCTGGAGAGGTGAAGTTAGGGTCCCTGGAGTCCTCTCCATTGTCTATGAAATCTAAAGTCTGCGCTTTCGATGTTACGATTTCCTTTGCTACCAAATCCTTTGAGTCACAGGCATTGATTGATTCCGGAGCAGCAGGAAATTTCATTTCTAAATCACTAGTGAATCAATGGTCCCTACCAGTGATCACTTTAAAAACACCCATTACTGTGACGGCTATAGATGGATCACGTCTCATCAATGGTCTCATCACCCAGAGTACGTCTCCAGTAACCCTTCAGATTGGTGTACTACACCATGAAGAAATTTCGTTTTTAATTCTTCCAGTTACGACAAGTCCGATTGTCTTAGGCCTTCCATGGCTTCAATGTCACTCTCCCCAGATTGACTGGCGCACCCCTCAAGTTACGTCTTGGGGGCCTGAATGTCACCATCGTTGTCTCTCTCAAGTTATTCCTCTTAAAGTACAGCAATCTTCCATCTCATCTTCCTCCCCGGGACTCCCTCCTCAGTATGCTTCATTTGCCGATGTGTTTGATAAAGCTCAGTCTGAACGTCTTCCTCCTCATCGTTCTTGGGATTGTCCGATCGACCTTCTACCTGGCAAGACTCCTCCCAGGGGTCGGGTCTATCCTCTCTCGTTACCTGAAACTCAAGCCACATCTGAGTACATACAGGAGAATCTCCAGCGTGGGTTCATTCGACCTTCCACCTCTCCCGCTGGAGCTGGGTTCTTCTTCGTCAAAAAGAAGGATGGATCATTACGCCCTTGTATAGATTTTCGTGGACTCAACGCCATTACTATCAAGAATCGGTATCCCATTCCGCTGATCACTGAGCTATTTGATCGCATCAAGGGAGCTCGGATATTTACTAAGTTGGATCTTCGTGGTGCCTACAATTTAATTAGAATCCGTTCCGGTGACGAATGGAAGACCGCGTTTAACACCAGAGATGGGCATTACGAATATTTAGTAATGCCCTTCGGGCTGTGTAATGCCCCCGCGGTTTTCCAGGGTTTCATCAATGAGATCTTTCGGGACTTATTATATGTATGTGTCGTTGTCTACCTGGACGACATATTGATCTTCTCACAGGACCTGCCTTCTCATCACCAACATGTGGCAGAGGTCCTCTCCAGACTACGGAAAAACTCGTTGTTCTGTAAATTGGAAAAATGTTCATTCGAGTTACCCCAGATTCCATTCTTGGGGTATATAGTTTCCGGAGTTGGCCTGAAGATGGATCCAGACAAAGTAAATGCTGTACTACATTGGCCTCAGCCAACTACTCTTCGTGCCATCCAGCGTTTTTTAGGTTTTGCCAATTACTATAGACGCTTCATTCAAGACTTCTCATCCATTGCATCTCCTATTGTGGCCCTAACTCGGAAAGGGGCTAATACTAAGCAATGGTCATCTGAGGCTCTCCAAGCCTTTCAAATCCTCAAAGAGTCCTTCTCGTCTGCTCCCATTCTGCGACAACCTGATGTGACACTCCCCTTCTTCCTAGAAGTAGATGCCTCTAATGTGGGCTTAGGAGCTATTCTCTCCCAACGCTCGGAGCAACAAAAATTACATCCTTGTGCCTTCTACTCTCGGGGTCTTCTGCCCGCAGAGAAAAACTATACTATCGGGGACAAGGAGTTGCTGGCCATCAAAGCTGCATTAGAGGAATGGAGATACTTGTTGGAAGGAGCTCGCCATCCGGTGACGATCTTCACGGATCATAAGAACTTGTCATATTTGCAATCTGCTCAATGCTTGAACCCTCGTCAAGCAAGATGGTCTCTTTTCTTTTCCCGTTTTGAATTAATTATAACCTTCAAACCAGCTGCTAAGAACAAGAAAGCTGACGCTCTATCTCGAGCTTTCGTGACGTCCTCTGATGTAGAAGAGGTTCCCAACCATGCTATTCTAGACCCCAAATGTATTTCTCTGGCTGCTTCATCCACCAAAATGCTACCATTTGGGAAGACCCTCGTGCCTCCTACTCTGAGGAGGAAAATCCTTTCGTGGTTCCATGCCTCTCGTTTTTCTGGACACGCCGGTGAACATAAGACCTTTGAGATTCTCTCTCGTAGTTACTGGTGGCCTTCAATGAGGAGAGACGTCAAAGAGTTTATTACTTCCTGTGATTTATGTTCTCAGTTCAAATCCTCCCGCAGAACTCCAGCAGGGTTGCTGCGACCACTACCCATTCCGTCCAAGCCTTGGACCCATATTAGTATGGATTTCGTTACTGATTTGCCACCAAGTAAGAATCACAATACTATTTGGGTAGTGGTAGACAGATTTTCGAAGATGGCTCATTTCGTCCCTCTGTCCGGTTTACCTTCCTCGTCTACTCTGGCTGAACATTTCATTAAAGAAATCTTCCGCATCCATGGATGTCCGTCTGAGATTGTGTCAGATAGAGGAGTACAATTCGTTTCCAGATTCTGGCGGGCCCTTTGTAAAACCTTGGGCATACGATTGGCACTCTCATCGTCTTACCATCCGCAATCTAACGGACAAACGGAACGAGTCAATCAAGATCTTGAGACTTTTATTAGGATGTTCTCTTCAGCCAACCAAGACAACTGGGTAGAATTGCTCCCTTGGGCTGAATTCGCCCATAACAACATGTACCATGAGTCATCATCCAAAACTCCATTCTTTGTGGTCTACGGTCACCATCCGTCTTTTCCGGAATTTCCTGCCCTCCCGCCCACCCAAGTTCCTGCTGTGGAGACTGCTTGTCAGACCTTCAAAAATATCTGGTCTCAGGTCAAAACCTGTTTAAAGAAGACATCTAACAAATATAAGTCTTTCGCAGATAAGAAGAGGCGGGCTATTCCACCACTAAAAATTGGAGATCGTGTCTGGTTATCTACCAAAAATATTCGTTTGAAGGTTCCATCTATGAAATTCGCCCCTCGTTTTATTGGTCCATATAGGATCATTCAAGTTATCAATCCAGTATGTGTTAAACTTCTTCTTCCTAAGAATCTTCGGATTTCCAATGCCTTCCATGTGTCCTTGCTCAAACCTCTCATTATCAACCGTTTCTCGACTCCTTCCTCAGCACCGCAGCCAGTTCAAGTTCATCAGGAGGAGGATTTCGAGATTACTGAGGTATTGGATGCAAAAATTTCGCGAGGAGTCCTCCGTTTCCTCGTTCATTGGAAGGGCTTTGGTCCTGAAGAGCGTTCATGGATCAAAGCTGAAGATCTTAATGCTCCTGCCCTTCTGAAGAAGTTTTATTCCAAAAATCCGGACAAGCCCGGTTCCAGGCGTTCTGTGCCCACCTTTAAAAGGGGGGGTACTGTCACTCACCGGACTGTGAGTGCTTCTTCCCGGACTATTAGGAACCGTGGACGTCCTCTATCCTGAGGGACTGCGCATGCGCAGCCCTTTCCAAACCTTCAGTGTATGTTCCTTTAACTTAATTGGCAGATCAGGCAACCTCCCTATATTAAGCACCTGTGGTCATCACCACATTGCCTGATCTTGGAGTCTCATTCCCCATGAGTCTCTGAAGGTGTTCCTGTGTTTCCTTGTTTATTCAGCCCTGCTGATTCCTGTGGTTTCCAAACCACTTCTACCTCTGTGGTTTCCAAACCACTTCTGCTACTGTGGTTCCCATACCACTTCTACCATCTACTATATCATCGTGACTGTGAGCTGATTCCTATCCGCTGCCTCCGTGCACTACAGTCTTCTAATCACTTCAACTCTACCATGTATCATTGGGACTGTTAGCTGATGCCTATCCGCTGCCTCCGTGCATTACAGGCTTCAACCACATCCACTCACCTGTTCATGATTGTGACTGCCAGCTGATTCCTATCCGCTGCCTCCGTGCACTACAGGCTTCAACCTGCAACTCGTCTGTGTTTCATCATCGTGACGGTTTGGCTGATTCCTATCCGCTGCCTCCGTGCACTACAGTCTTCAACCTGCAACTCGTCTGTGTTTCATCATCGTGACTGCTAGCTGATTCCTATCCGCTGCCTCCGTGCACTACAGTCTTCAATCCTTGTCAACTCTACCGTGTTTCCTTGAGTCTGCTGCCACTATTGCTACCCGCTACTCTCCGTGATCATCTGTTCCAGTTCAACTCTGCTCCGGTGTCCCATCGTTACTGCACCTGCTGGTTGCTATTGGTTACCTCCGTGTTCCCGCAGAGACCCGCTGCTGTTACTTCTCAGCGCTACTCATCCATCTACTGCTGATCCGCTCTCCACGCCTTCCTGTGTTCCCTGCTGGTCTACCTACCTGTGCGCTGCACCTGCTAGACCCCCGCTTCACCCATCCAGGGACTTGTATCCTGCTGGCCTCCTGCCCTTCAGGTATCTCTGCACTCCTGTCTGACTGCCTTCTCCTGAACCACGGTATGCATACTTCCCATTGACTGTGCTGTGTATTGCATACCTTGCTGGACTGTGTTGGTTCTCCTCTGGAGTGTACTATCCGCTGAGTCTATTGCCATCATTGACTGTGTTGGTTCTCCTCTGGAGTGTACTATCTGCTGACTCTACTGCCATCATTGACTGTGTTATCTCATGCCGGATTACTTCAAGAGACTTTCTATATTGGCAGTGTTGTTCAGTCATTTATACATTTATATTGTGCATATTACTGTGGATCAAAGTCAAGGTGCCCGTGTATATATTGTGTTGCAGTCTCTCCCCGTGCACCTCCTCACATATATATTCAGTAGTACAACTTGCTAGTGGCAGACCACTGACTCCTGTTTACAGTTTCACCTGTTCCAGTATCCTCTCACATAGCAGTGGTACAACTTGCTAACGCAGACCACTGACTCCCCGGATACCTCCACTTGGATTCCATTCCTTCACTCAGACAGCGGTACAACTTGCTATCCGCAGACCGCTGACTCTCATCACCTCCTCGTTTCTGTTGGACATTCCTCCTCACTATAGCAGTGGTACAACTTGCTACCGCAGACCACTGACTACCTTCACGTGTCCTTTGTCCATACAGTTCCTCGTGTATTACTACCTCCATATTGCCAGTGCTGCTAGTCATAGACTTTCCTGAGCATCTCATCATCTGCTTTTCCTGTTCCGTGATCACCCTGCTACCAGAGTACCATATTACCACCTATACTGCTCTGGTAAGCCTATCACCTGGTGATCCCTGGGTAAAGACTCCTAGTGCCCGTGACAGCAATATAGCTATTTAACTATATACAAATGTTACTTTTTGTTATTGCTTAACTCTCCTCTTACTATTCATTAGGCTCCAATCGCGGCATCTCTATTTAAGATACTGAAGGTTACACCAACAAAATTAAGGTCCAAAGTCGAAGCTGAGGTCTCTAACCTTGTCAATGAGTACAAGGATCTCCTGAAAGGTGATAATAAACATGAAAAGGAGGAACTTATGGATGAGATGAAATCTCTTTTGATGCAAGAACAGGAGAAATTCTGTGCCGAATACTCCAAGCGCTTCACAAAGTGTGCAATAGGGATTGGTTGTGCAGTGGGGGGTGGAGTCCTGAGCTTGGCTGGAGGTATCGTAGGAGCTGCTGTGGCTGGAACGGTACTTGCTGTCGAGGCAGCAGCACTATTGGGCAGCACAACTGCGGCAGTGGTCACAGGTGCAGTTGGAGGCTCTGTCACACTGGGGGCCATTGGAACCGGGGTGGGAGCTGGTGTGGGTGGTGTTATAGGACATAAGGAAAATAGAAAAGAAGAAGAGTCCGAGCATGGAGGTAACACTGGGTCATCTGAAGACAATCAGCAGCTGTTGGACAAACGAGAGACAACATCCCAAAAATAGCAAAAACCATTGATTGAATTTATGATTAATAATGGCGAGTGCTTCTTTTTCAATACACTTGTATATGTTTTTGTTTTTTTTGTTTTTTTTTACATCATTAGATTTATATTTTGCAATGGATGAATTCTGGAATATAAAAACCTTCATTTTTAAACAGAGGATTCCTGGGATGTCAATGGACAGAAATCGTATGTCCTATTTCATGACCGCCAGAGTATGAAAGTACTCGCTAAGGTCACCATAAATAACAGCTAAATATATATTTTTCAGAGACACACAGCAAAGAAGTTGGGCAAAATGGGAACATTGTAATTGCTTGAACAACCCTTTGTGGTCATGTACTAATCCGTATAACCTGGCAATTTCTCTGAATGTGTAGCCAGCCGTCCTCTGTCTACTGGATTATGAAGAAAGTGATTCATCTATTCTGGGTGGAGTTCTCTAGGATAAAATAAATGACACAGTTCTTAATTTTGTTCAGTGTTACCTGGAGGCAGGTTGTCCCCTTAATGCTCCAACCCTGCAATCATCTCTTCTACCACATTGTGTGAAGTTATCATTACCAGTACAGGCAGGTGTATTTATATACTTGTATGTGAGGTACATTTACTGCCTAGTGATATAAAAATATCCCTGTGAATCACTATGCAGCCAGACTGAGAGATTTCGGGTCCCGGTGTTCATGTATCAGATCACAAGTGTAGATGAAGCTGGTTAATCTGCTCCATGTTATATGAAGTGATGGAGTAGAGAGAATGAGAGAGATCTCGGAGTTCCCAGAAAAGGGACATAGCGGCCTTCATAGTAAGATATATGCTGCATTTCATCTACTGGGAAATGCTCTATTTAGTCCATAACACAATTTGTACAAGCACTTCGTAATGGGAAATGGGATATGTTCTGTGTTTATAATTGATAAATATATTTATGTATACACTTGTAGTCATGTCATTATTATATATATTGGTAGTACAGGTTATTGTATGAGATCAGTGCATAGTATTAGTAACTTCCACAAGGTACAGGGGTGTTTACATTAATAGATGATTAACCTCTGAAGATGTCTGTCGAAAATTGTCCTTTATTATGTTATTTTTTTGTTTGATTCTACCCCCCAAATGGGAGAACTTGGGATTCTGCATCTATGGGGGAACCCACCAGAAGATGTATGGATGCTATACAAAGAGAGGTTGTCCCATCGGTATACACTGAGGTGTATGACACTGTATATAAAATGCTGAGTGTGCAGCTGAGTACATGAAGTGTGGGGGATTGGTAACATGCAGCGGAGCACACAGAGATTGTAGGCACTGCCTGGGCAGCGCATAGCGTGTACTGGGGTCCACAGATGGGTTGGCAATGTTGGTACATGGAGGTGTTGTTACTGGATGAACAGAGTGTAACATGCAATAAACAAATGGATAAAATGGAGTATATCACTGTGACCCTGTAGAACAGAGATTGGCAGCAAGTGTAGCAGAGTACAAATACAGATGGCGTTAACTATCAGGCGGTATTGGCACAACCAAATACACTGTCATGGAGTCTAAGACTTCATCAGGGTCCTTGCAAGAAAATATGGACTTCACTCAATAAGGACCCAGGTCAAGGCCCAGTGTAGCTGGTTCCCCCCATGAAAGCAGCAGAGTACTTCGCTGACATGAGGACTCTGCCAAAAACACTACAGATGGAAATACGGGTAGGGGTGTGCTCAGGCACTGAGGAGGGCGCTGTGCTGGTTCTTATAGTGGCTGGTTGATTAGTGATTCCCCGCATGTGTCGTCAGGACTGGAGGTTAGTGGCTAACACCTGAGAGAGTTGTTATATCATCTCTAGTCTGAGACTGAGCCCAGCTGGGTTTTGTTAAGGATTTTAATTGGAAAGGCCAGCAATCAGTGGCTGCTGAGTGTTGGAGACCTGCGAGTGCTGTCTAAGACTGCTGGTACTGACACTAAATCCTTTCCTAATGTAACCCCCTGCCACTGTGTGTGGTGTTGAGGTTCCCAGGTTAGGCAGTGCACCTCCTTCTCAGCCCTGTCTAGCTCCTGATGTGGATGTAGATGACCAGAGCATCCCCGCATATGCAGGTTATCTTTACACAGTCTCTGTGAAGATGTTGGGACACAGGTGATGTAACTTGTGGTGCACTGCAATCAGATGTCTGAATAATGTGGGTGCTAGACCATCTCTATATTGCAAAATAAACTCTTTATTTACATGCCTTCTTCACTCCAGCACATTCTGAAACGGTTGCAGTGATAAAGTAAATATGTACAGTTCCTATATAGATCTCCTGCACAGTTCTTAAGAGCTACATGGACAGAATATAAATGGTACAGTCACATCCAAAATGGTGGCTTTTTGCTCACCCTCATCTCTATCACATCAGTGTTCACTCACCTCTACTCTGCAGGGGTATTACCTGTCATCCTTCCTTTGTGGAGGTATTATCTCTCACCCTTCCTCTGCGGGGTTGATATCTATCTCCCTCTGTGAAGGTAATATCTCTCTCCCATCCCCTGCGGTGGTAATATCTCTCTCCTGTCCTCTGTGGGGGTAATATCTCTCTGCTGTCCTCAGTGGGGGTAATATCTCTCTGCTGTCCTCAGTGGGGGTAATATCTCTCTGCTGTCCTCTGTGGGGGTAATATCTCTCTCCTGTCCTCTGTGGGAGTAATATCTCTCTGCTGTCCTCAGTGGGGGTAATATCTCTCTTCTGTCCTCTGTGGGGGTAATATCTCTCTCCCGTCCCCTGGGGGGGGTAATATCTCTCTCCTGTCTCCTGGGGGGGTAATATCTCTCTCCTGTCCTCTGCAGGGGTAATATCTCTCTCTATAACTCCAGCAGTGGTTGACATCTGACCAGCAGGGTTGTCTTACCCCTTTTTGCTCTTCATATCTCTCTCCCGTCCTCTGTGGGGGGTATTATATCTCCCACCCCTCCTCTGCTTGGGTAATATCCCTCATCCCCTTCAATGTTTGCTGCCTTTCCTTTCTATCATCCTGTCACTTTCTGAGGTAATTTATCCCTGAAATCTGCCCCATGTCACTAGTATTCTGTCTGTGATGTTGTACTATGGCCCCTAGTGGCAGCAGGCAATGGACCAGCTCCCAGATTACAAGGGGGGTCCGAGGACCTTCTCCCCTCCGTCCTGGAACCCCGGCTGTCACTCTTAGATTGTCCTGCTTCTTTTGATTCTTCACAGTCTTCCTAAATGCTTATTTACTAATTATACTCCAATTCAAATTAGGAAATATGCTCAGTAGAAAGGTATTGCTCAGGTTTACTCTTAAGATATCACAGGTAGTAAATGTTTCCTATCATCTCACGGTAAGAATACCTTACTGACAGCAGAGAACATATATCAGGATAAAGATAATTACACTGATCTCTTAAGGACACCTAGGCAGTTACTGTATCAGCTGGAGTCTACACCTTCCACAGTCTCCCACTTGTATAATCAACAGGCTCAGTATAAGAACTTATTTTGTACATGTTTATATAAACATAAGGACTTGGAATCCAGGAAGATATATAATTATTTTCAGGGATTTATAGCACATTGGCACTGAGCCCATTTGTACCATATTGGTTTCTGCTGGTATACACAAAGCCCCATAATATCATTAACCAGGGCCACCCATTTATGAAAAATGAGGCCCACCAAAGTCATCCAGGATCTAGCCACAACATCCAGATAAAGTTATTTGTTAACTCAATATAATCCTAAGAAACGCATACATCTAGGACCATTTCAAGTACACATGCTGTACAAAGAGTACAGTATAGATACTCTTCTGTGTCCTATATGTATGCCTTAATTATATATGAATTTTACACATTTGGTTTGACGTTATATAAACATATCATATATACATATAACCATAAATTAATGTTGTATAGCCAGGTTTCGGGGTGATTAACAAATTACTAAACTGTAATGTTATAACTGTAAATATGATTTAACTATTTATTAAATGCTATTGATCATTTAACCCTCATTGAACGCAGTAGACGATTTTACAATGATAGAACTATATAGCAAATTTAACTTTGGAGATAACTCGAGCCTTCCAGCAATATTTTTTAATATATGTGATACAAATCACTATAATCTTTACAAGATTTTTTTGTTTAATATCATTAATGTTTCGCCTGAATGCGTTCAGATATTCTTTCAGCTTTGCCATCTTTTCAGCCTCACCTGTTGCATCACCGGAAGCCAGCGAACTATTCATGTTTGACCTCTCCTTCCGAACTGTCATCTGAAATGACAATGGTGTCTAAATGAAGAACGGATTCGAAAATTTAGTTAATTTAACAATCCAATTTGACACAACTACTACTATTGCTCACCTTGCACAGTGCTGGAAATCACTTTGTGCTGATGTCCCTCCTGGATTTGTCCATGTATGCTGCCATCATGGGTCATACCAACGAAACTATAGATGTGATATATTCACATATAGGCACAGGGCACAGCTTACCTTTTTTTTAACTCTTTAATGATATTTTATTACCTTAGGTTCCTCTTTTATTGCCACAATTCCTATGTCTCTATTTTCCTCTTTTATTTCCAAATGGGCTATGGCTTCTTCTCTTTTTTTTTCCTATGTTGATGTAGCCAGTTGATTACATATTTTTTTTTCTCTAAATAGATTGCACTGTTTTACTAATCCCTATTGATCGTTATTGTTATCATTAATTACTAACACTGTTTACTAACCACTTTTACAAAGCTTTAATTACAAGTTTTAATATTCATTTATATTTGTTTCAACTTACCTTGCTCCTTGTTCTTCAAATCTCACCATCGCTTCTGTATGTCAAATTTGCCTCTTTTTTTCAAAGTTTTTCTCGAAGCTTGTTAATCAACTTCTGCATTATTATTTCCTTTTAACCATTTATTTTTTTGTAATTTTTTTGCGTCAATGGTAGTCATGTTGGTCCAGCACTCTGACAATAATCTCCTTCTCTCTCTTACTCGTTGGTTTGGCTCTTTTCACCTCTTCCAATGGCACCCCTTCTTCTCCTTCACCTTTCTCTTCAGCCATGTTCTCTACAGCTAACGATAGATTAGCTCATCTCTGTTTATCTAGATAATTCTCTTGCATACGTGGGTGTTACCAATTGGTATGGACCAATCACAGCAGCTTTAGCTGCAGAGCGGAGCATAGTGGGCGAACATTAATTTGCCATTAGCGTTCATTCGTGATGGTAGTTTCTGCTCAGCATTGATACTAAAGTTTTGGTACTTTCTGAACTGATTACACACATTTTATTCCTATTTTCAATGCTCCTATAGCAAAGTAAGTATTTATTACATGTGACTTTGTTCAGATCTGAGTTTTGCGTAGATGAAAATATTACAAGACATGTTATGTTTTATCAGAGATTTCTGGATAGAACCATCGAAACCTATCTCATGCTCTTAAACAGGATATATCTGCAATCTGCTATCCCTGAGGAGCCATGTTTCTGCAGTATTATCCAGAAATCTCTGATATTACAGGGTCTCATTAGCTGTCTTCCCACTGCCAGCATTGTCCACTGTGATTGATAAAGAATCAGGATACAGGAAGCACATTTAAATGCGTTCAGTTTAAATCCTCTAAGTCCCCAACAGCCACATCTGGAAATCATTCATTGCGTGGGCACACAGTGAGTGTAACAGTGCAGACTAGATCCAATAACGTCTGCTGCCTCAGATGGCCTGATAGGGAAATCAGTCGTGAAAGTGAAAGTTTTTATAGGAAAGCGAATGTTAGGTTCACAGCATTATCCAAGATTAGTCTAGTAAAGCATTGACATGTATGTTATATATGCGAAAGTTTTCCCATCTTGTTAGTGTAGTGGAGTGTACCTGACAGTTTTGCACTATGTAAATATAAAACAACTTTCCATGCCCCCCCCTCTACTCGGGGAAAAGAATAGAAAAACCTATGCTACAGCTCTCATGCTCTGCGAACGTTTGTGAGGCAGGAAAGCTTAATGTAGGGGGCTGCCTGGGAGTTTAGTTCAGAATGTGGGATGACTCTCAAATGGAATGAACCCATTTGCCTACAGGGCTCTCTGTTTTTCTATATTCTCTTCTGAATGGAGGGAGCATTTAAAAAAATACTATTTGTTAAACTTGCGTAATTCACTAAGCTAAACAACAAATTATATCAAATATTTCCATTTCTTTTTAAGAACTATTCCTTCCCCATGCCTGTTCCAGTGGATGGGGTACTGTTTCTCTATTAATGTAAGTCAGCATTTCAAGCAGGTCGCTTTTATAGCAATCGGATTATATATGTCTTTATACTCAGGGGTAAATGTACTATGGTCCAATTTTTTTCAACTCGCCGGAAATCGGCGAGTTTACAGCTAAGATTTAAAGTGGCGATGGCTTGTAAAGGCAAACTTGCCTTTACAAGCCATCGCCGCTTTAAATTTTCAATGCAAAGTCACCGATTTACAGCGAGTTGAAAAAAATCACAGCATCATACATTTACCCCTCAGTGTCGTTATTAAAAGCATCGGATTAACCATTACCACCAGTGTCAGTAATATGTATTTCTGACTTGTCATGGAAGAGGTATTAGAGGACTTTTTGCTGGATTGTGTGGACAGATTTACCTCTTCTATGTAGCTTTAAAATATTATGCTGGGTCAGGTGTACAGGTCGCATTATTAGATTGATGTGTCATAAAGATTAAGTAGTAACAAGTCCTAAGTGACAAATAATTTAAAGATATGCAATGGATGGCCTCATATTCACTGTATTTTTGGTCTTTTTATTCCAATATATTGCAGTATCAGTTTTTTTATATATGTACTTACAAGCTTTGTATAAGCTAATAAATTGTTAGATACCAAGCTTTGCGCTATTTCTGCACTTTCCATTTTGTTATTGTGTTTTAGCAGGATCCAGAACCTGCGCAGATCCCTTTCTTGTTAGTCAAAAGCTAGAATCTTCCTGTATCAATGTGACAGTAGCCCCTCCCCCCCTCCTCACATTAGGTCAATGCCCCCATCACATATAGTCCTGCCCTCACCTACACAATCACACGGGTGGACAGGTCACTGCCTCCTACAAGATTAGCACACTCACCTCCTAAAATACATTTTTTTAGCCCTATTTCATACACAGCTGCTCTGTGATCTGCTGTTGTGTCCACAGGAAGTTATTCTGAGACACTCTAGATAGTAGTCACAACCTAACAATGAAAAAGCAGTTTTTCTGGGCTTCAAGTTCACAAACTAATAGAATTTTGTTAACATATGGACTCTAAGTCATACGTGGAGACACCATTTAAAGCTCAGGTCCCACCTGTATATCCCTAGAACTTCTGAAATCTTGAATGTGTGACCACTGTTTCGATAAAATGTCTTTTTACTTTGTTTAGCAAACTGTAGTGAACAGGTTTTGGTCTAGGTACATTACAAACAAGAACTGACTGTAAAATGAAATGCAAAATACTGGATTTATTCCTTTTCATTATCTTGTTTAACATTTTGTATTATTTTCAAATGTCCCAGAAGCTAACACAGCTGGACCTGTATTTATACATTACATGATCACTGTACATTATTAGTTGATTCTGTCACATATATTCATGTGTTTATGCAAAAGGGTGTGCTGCGACCATTTGTGCCTGGAAGAGAGATTATGAGCCCAACAGACTCCATAATGCGCCATGCTCTCTCCCGGACGGCTTCCTCGTGGGCCGGTCTCTAATACCAGAGGAGCTGTAAGGGGAGGGGCCAGGGAGATTTTTTTTCTACACACTTAGTGCATATGGTACCATGTAATGTGTACATAAAACAGGAGTCTAGAACCAGGTGACTCTATAAGGCAACAGCTAAAAATACCTGAACTCCGTTCCATACATTTGTTTTGAGTGAAGTTGGTATGAGCCTCAGGCTTGAATTGTTCTTGTGGGGAAGGCAAGGACTATGGCAATGCTCACAGACAGACAACACGAGAGAAACACAGGATGGAGCATTGGTAGAAAACATGGCACTGGCTGCATCAATGGTCCATCCCGTGTCCTCCAAATTATTCTCCATGTGTGTTATGCTTACAGGGCTTTGCAAGGCTTGTTTGAAATGCATATACATAATTGCCGTATCGTCTTCTCCTCCTACAGGTCCTACACATTAAGTCACCTTATCAGCTTGGATAGACCAACGCCAGGGCCATGTGGATCGTGGTGCTGGTTCTCGGCCTGACTGCTGTCTTGTTTTCCCTGCTGGATGTCTGGTATTTTGTCCGTGCCTTCTTGGCGGTCCTGAAAGCTCGCCTGCAGCCCGTTGTGAAGGACCTCCTGAAGGAACATACGTTCTCCGGCCTGGTTCTGCCCCATGACCTAGACTTCCTGCTGCACATGAACAACTCCCGTTACCTCCGTGAGGCCGACTTCGCCCGGTTGTCTTTCTTCACCCGCAGTGGGCTCTTTGGGGCGATACACTCCTTAGGAGCCGGCATGGTGATGGCTGCTTGCACAGTGCGGTACAGGCGCTCACTTTGCCTGCTGGAGGCCTTCGAGATCCGCACGCGCCTGCTCTGCTGGGATGACAAGGCCTTCTACGTGGAGCAACGCTTTGTAGCCCCATCGGATGGCTTTGTCTGCGCTGTACTGCTAAGCCGCCAGCACATTCTGGGAAACTCCCCCGATAAAGTGGTACAGACCATGTGTAAGAGAAAGGTAAGGACTGTGATGAGTACAATGTTATAATATAATGCAAAGTTTATTTAGAACACTTTGATCAAGGCGGAGAGCATTTAAAGATCTCAGTACAAGCAATTGAGTATATGTTGTAGGGGTGGTATAATAATCTTTGCATGGCAGGGGAGCTCTAAGAAATAAATATAATATTTACAGTAATTGTATTCTAGGATTGAGCCGTTATGAGAAGCTCAACTATAGACTGCTTTAGTTGGTGAACATGCGTGTGTTTTTAGTGTATCGTACTTGGTGCTGGTTTTACATTCTTACATATTTCTAATGTAAAATGTGTCCGCTGACTTTTGTGTGTTGTCAGAACAGATCTGATTTCCTAGATACCGTCTCCCAACTGGACACTGCAGTGACAGTGGCAATGACCCTCCAGCTTCTGAACTGTACAGGGTCCAGGCTCTGATTCAGTTAATTCCCAGCACCGCAGCTTCAGTGTATGAAATTAGTGTACATGTCATATTATATATATATATATATATATGCATAATTTTAGCATGGACATGACCTGCACATACTATATCCTGCAACTTATATTATGTTTAACTGTTTAATTCCTAAGTATGAATATATGTTGTTATGGAAACAACTTTTTTTTTTATCATGTATCGCTCGTCCTTGTGAATTGGGCAGAATAGGACATTCTGTAGACAATCATGTCATCATAATGCTCACAGCAGTGCAGAGTCAGACTGCCACAGTCACAGACTGAGAGTTATATAGTGGAAGGAGCAGGGTCCTCAGCCGCACAGAGTATATCAGGAGATGAGTGATGCATTAGTGAATACAGGGCTGCATGTGACAGGGGCAGTGACATGATGTGAGGAGGGAATAGAGGCAGCAGGAAGCCACAGACTGATAGTTATATAGTGGAAGGAGCAGGGTCCTCCAACAACACAGTGTAGTCACGTCTATAATATATCCCCAAAGAGCTGTTTAAGTCAAAATACTCCCGTTGGTTATAATGCTATCCATCAGTACGGTCTTCTTTCACGTTTTTGGATGTATAAAATTGCCACGAAGGGCGCAGAGGGTGAATATATGCAGCAGCTGGAGAAGCTCAGTGTGGGGTGAAGACCGATGGTTCCTTTTGCTGTAAAACGTTTCTTTGTGATGTCTCCTCAGGTGGAGTCTCCGGAGTTCCCAGACGAGGTCCTGCACTGGATCGATTACAATGACAACAGCAGCCAGAAGCTGAGAGCAGAGAGTGGGGTGTCTGACAGCAATAAAGATCAGTAACGAAGCTGCCCCAACCCTGGTATCTGTCCCCGTTACACCCGCTGAACCTGCATAGGGCCCAGTGCAGCTAGTTTAGGATTGTTACCCAGTTCTAGAAGTGTTAGCTCTTTGCTCCAGAACTGTATGATGAATTCTGTATCATTCCCTGTCAGTGAAGCTCAGGTAGAATGATGTCTGCTTTATACAGGGTACTGTGTAATACAGGGGGAAGCTTCTCCCTATACGAAGAAATGTATCTTAGTATTTTGTATTGTGTATTTTATTTATTTAGTAACAATGCATGTTCAACATCCAACACACTGCAAAAGCACCGCATGACAGCCCTGCGTCATGTTACATAGGTGTACATCTACAGTCATAGCTCTTCTTGGGAACCTGTGGTTTTATTACAAAGACCCATATAGATGAGAAACGGGTTTTACGCTAACAACTGTTATACCAAAAACATGAAAAACACAACATAGCATGTGATTGGTGGGTACAGTCACATGGGCCTGATGATATCCCTGTAACAGCCTGGGGGGAGAGGGAGGGGGGGGGGTGGGCAATCAGTTATTGTTGGAAATAAAATTACAGTTACTTTCAATAGAAGGAATGTCTTTAACAATGTGAAAAAAGGGAGGGGTACCAGCAGCAATGTGAGTAAAGACAGGGATAATATTTAAATATAATTCTACAAATCACTTTCCCGAGCGGTCTTACATTTGCTGGATGCCAATGATATATCGCCAGAGACCTGTTTAAGTCACGATACTGAAAGTACCAACTGTGCAATAGATAAGGCACCTAAAAAGTATTACTGTCCAATCACTGATGCTGAGGAACGTAGCGATACCTGTAAGCCATGTATTGCTAAACAGAAATATGACATTATTATTGTATGAAATGTTTACATTTATATTAAATATTATTTAATATATTTATCTTGGCTTTATGCTATAAAAAGTCATCCTACTAAAGAACCTTTTTCTTCTATGTATTTATTACTATGAATGGATGTGGCTCAGATAAAATCCAAATATCATTCATAGGCTCCAATTGAACAGGTCTCCTTGGAGCAAACCAAAAAAAGTAGATTGCTTGTCTATCATTAAACAAAGCATCTCCCAAACACAGTAGTACCATTGTTTTATATTTTTACTATTCATTGTTTTATGTGCCTGTTGTGCATGGCTTTAAAAAGACAGCCTGGTTTAAAGGGATTTTCACTGTAAATATGATTGTGTTTAATCCCCTCTCTGTTCCCAGTAATAATACTTTTATACAGCCATATGTAAGCGCTGAGAGCTCTGCCAGTTACCTTCAGCGCTGTTCGGCTCTCGCAGCCGCAGGAGAGATCTGACAAAGCCACCGCTATGGTTTTCTGTTACATACGCTGCAGAGAAAACCATAGGCAGATGTCCTGGCTATCTGTAAGTGCTGCAGAACCAGCGAGCTGTGGGCCCCTCTGGTATTTATATCTCGATAGTCCTTGTGAGCAATGACCAGTTCAAAGAAACGCGGTGGGAGCTGAGAGCCGAGGACTCTCCGCACAGCGGTTTAATAGAGCGCTGTAAAAGCTCTTCCATAAGTTCTATGGAAGGTTTATGAATGTCTTATAGTTGGCTCATTGTAAGTGAGCAGGATTCACTGCGAGACGGTTCTACAAACATAGACAAACCCTTTCAATGAATTGGCAAATTAAGTGAATTAAAAACCTTTCTGCGGGTGAATTAATAGGCAAAGTTTACATGTTGCATTTCACCAAAACATGACAATTTATTTCTAACACTTGAATATATAGTAGATTGTTTTGTTTTATTGGCAGAGGAGAAGTAAACAACATTTTGCTCTGGAGCTGATCAATAAGATTATAAATCATATACATTGTTTTCCAGTCCTCAGGGGGAGGAGGGTACGATTCTTCATTCCAATTCAAGTTATGAAGAAAAACAATTAATCAGTCTACTGTATGTGTAACTAGCACATTTTTTACAAATAGTTAACGATAGGATACACATGTATGTCAAAGTTAGGAGCATATTGGCAATGGTATCTCACCAGAAGTAGCATTTACAATTGGTGGGAAAAGTCCTAGAAATTCTAAACCTGATGTCATCATTTTTATTTTCAATTTTGATAAAGCTAAGATATACTTCCAGCCATGAAGAACTTTGATATATCTCTTGGACATAGTAATCTCCTTCACAATGCTTAGCTCTCTGATATTTTTCAATTGGAAAAGTGAGACACGGATGGATTCATAAAGCCCTTTCATATTTTCATTTAGGAACAGAATGCTGTAAACAGTTACATGATCCTAGTTCTTCCATATATGGCAACGTGAAGGGATCAGGAGTCTCAATTCTAGAATATTACTGATTCTAGTTTTACATTTCCAGCGGAAGATGGAAAACAGTACACCTGGAAGCCCTAACCATACCCCTGTAGGGTACCAATGCAATCTTCATAAAACAGAAGTGGCTGATTAAAAAGAATATAAAAATTCACATCAAAATAGATGTAAAAAAATAATTTTACAAGAAAGTTCTGGAAAAAAAAAAAGGAGTTTTCTCCCTAAGGAATCCTCATCCCAAGATGACAATTTGGTGGGGAACATGCTCTTATCTGACAGTGACCAATGAGAAATAAGGCTCCCAGGAATGAAAAAAATATTTTAACCTGATTTCTCCTTTAAAAGTTGATTAAAATGTAAGCCTTCTGTAAACCACTTTGCCCAGCACTAGCTGCAATTGTTATTCTATTACCTTATATATCAAGTATTCTCCGCACTTTTTAGATTGTAAGCTCAATTGGCAAAAAGTAAACTGAATGGCATTGTAAGTAATTTGTGTTATGATCCCCTAATGTACAGCACAGCATAATATGTAGGCATTTTTTTAAATAAATAATAATAATTCTAATAATAACGAAAAGTAAATACAAATAAAAGGGTATAAAAACTATATAATGTGTTTATCTGTATGTCTGCATCAATGTGTGAGTGTGTGTCTCTGTCTGCTTGAGTGGATTTTTCCATATACATGTTTGTGCATCAGTGTGCTATATTAGAAGTTCATTTGTGTAACATATTGTATGTCTTGTTATTAAGTTTTGTAAATAAACCTTGGAAATTTTTTGCAGATTAATTAAATTTAATCTAGCGTGTTCTCTGTGATTCTTTGTGAACTCACGAAGCCCAGGGAGGCTCATGCTACATGTGTATGTGATTTAAGTGTGAAACATTAATAAGTCTGAGTATGTGATGACAAGGGCCTAGATGACATCTCCTAATACATGGCGTGTCCCTTCTGTGATTTAACGCAGATAACAGCCCTTGTCTACTGACTTGGCAGGTCAGCTCACACAATACACTGTCACCAAAGGTACTCTGTACTAACGGAACATAGATTCCTGCTTATTATTCCTAACACAAGAGTCCCTCATCAAACTGCATCTCCCCCACTTTTTTTTATTTTTTATTTATTTATTGAAGCCCGAGGTGCGTGCTCCAAATCACCCAGTGCAGTCTGTGACTGTGCTGGGGGCTTGGGTAATTGTACCCTTCCCAAAAGGGAAAGGGCCCCATTTCTTCCTTATGCATCAGGAGCCAAAAGGCCCAAGAGAGGGAAAAAAGAAAAATAAATCTTCAGGCCCTCCTTCACCAAAACTAGGGAGAGCCCAAATGCCCATTCGGAGGCAAGTGTCTTCAGGACCACCTCCGTCGCAAGGCTCGGGCGGTCCTCTTTCCCCAAGGTTGGCTCTTCAGCTCACATGAAAAGTGCTTTGTGATAAGTGCTATGTGTCCAATAAATAAGTAAATGCCCAAAGGCCCCAGCCTAGTGGCCAATGGGTTTCAAAAATGTTCTGGTCCAGCCAAAAGGCCAGGACCAAGAAATAAAAGTGATGAAGGGAGGTTATAAGTGCTCAGTGCTCGTGTCGTACTCTGTTCACAGTGAGGGTGCTGCAGGTTCCCCATCAACAGTGAATTTTCAGGCACCCCTGGCTGCCTTTAAACCAGGGGCACATCAGCACCCCGGGCTCCAGACACTACCAGCCTTTTGGTCAGAGGACCAGGCAATGGCCCATCGCCTAAAGGGGGTGCCTTTAAACACCTACTACATACAGAGGCTTCCACAACTAATCTTAGCCAAACCCCCCCCCCCCCTCCCCCCTTGCCTTACCTCAGATGCTCTTCACTCCAGCTCTCTAGAGCTTGCATTCTATCTAATATTAATGTCACTTTTATGTTCACCTCACCTACCCCAGCAAATACATGACATCACTTCAATACACACACAATATAGCATATGTTGTATAATTAACATTGTATTACAAATAACATTCATATATCACAGGGCTAAGCAAGGTTATTTGATTTAGACCTTGCCCTCAAGAACAGAATCAGACACTGCTCACAATAGGCTAAATAACATACAACTAGAGGTCCAAAGACTGGCTTGCCCTGAAGGTAACAGCGAACAATAGCCTATTACCCATTAATCTAACACAGTATCACTGACCTGGCCTACAAAGCTTAACTTTATTACCCTCCACATTCCTCACACAGCGATACATTTACAATAGATAGCAACATAAATTACAGGTTACAATTTTACACAATGGTGCCTTAAGCTGGGTACACACTACACTGTTTTCGTCCAATAATCGGCTCAAACAGCCGACATATGACCGCTCGTTCAAAAGTCGGGTCAGTGTGTGCAGTGACACGATGGTCGAAAGTCTGCCCAAATGGACGATTGTCGCCTCATTTGGTTGGTCGTACCGTTTAATATTTTCGTTCCAATCTCGTTTCCGCTGTGTAGTGTGTATAAACTTCCGACCGATCCACAACTGTGAGTACGAAATTACAGTAATTGCTCACGACAACATGGCTGTAAAAAGTCGCTAAAGGGACGTCCACTCTTCCTTTTATCGTCCTAAACAAGGCTAGTGTGTATGCAGTCCGTGGACCGAGCGATCAGACCATCGGTCGCATGTAAAATCGCTCGGCATAAAAAGTTGGTCGAAATTTCTGTAGTGTGTACCCAGCTTTACTCATAGAAGTCAGTGCATCTAGACTATATCTACTTGCAGATTGCAAACGGCACATTTTACCATTTAGACTACAACATGTGACTTATACCAGCCAAGTATTAAATACATATTATTAACACAGTACTTGACAATAACATATTTCTAAGGTAAACCTATCACAACATTGGCGTGCTGTATATTCACAATATATAGCAACATTCGTGATGCAACTTTAAAACACATGTACTGTATTAACCACTAGATAACGTGGGCCCTAGCAGCTCACAGATATTTGCTTTCATAAAACTGTTGTGTGCAAAGATGATTTAGGCTAATAATATTTTATTGTTATTTGCAACTTGAACAATTATATAAGGAAAACTGTCAGACAAAGAAAACTAAGCACAGTTCTGGTAAGAGGATGCTGATGTCAATACTCTGCATGGGGGGGGGGGGGGTAATTTGCACAAGGGCAAAGTTAACATTAAATACTCAAAATAAATTGTAGAAAATATGTGACACATTGGGGCAAACAAGCTGTCAGTGCTGAACGAGCAATGTCCAAGCATAGCTCTATATATTAAATATGACATGGTCATTTCACAATCATACATGAATCAGCGTATATTCAGCTAATGTAACACATACAAGTTTTGTTTTACCAACTTCTTTGTAACCCTGCAAAATATTGAAGCACAGCTGTAGAAATGGGCAGAAATATGAAGCTTGCTGAGTCACTGCTGAACAGGCAGAACATGTGATTCTATTTGTATACTGTGAAACTGCTTCATTTTAACAATAAACAATGTTTCTGTAGAATGCCCCATTTACCTTCATTGTGCTTGGTTGTACTGCTTGACATGTTTACCTGGGAGGGCTTGATGGTAAACAGAAGACAAATTGACTTCTAGAATTGTGCCACAATGGAATTATGGGCTTTGCCAAAACGCCTTCTCCTATGTTATGAATGGCAAGATAGTTTAAACAGCATGTTGTTTGTGCAATCTCGCCTCTCACAACTACCTCTTTTGGTTTGGCTGTTTTGATGGCGGTTTGTCAAACCTCTGCTTTGTAAATCTGATGGTTTGTATTTTTATCATCTTAAAAATTGTGATGGCTATTTGTTAAATGGTGGTTTTCAGGATGGTTTGGTCTTTAGTAGAGATGGTTTTGGATTTGGATCTGTATTAACTTTGTGTTTTGGTTTTTCGTTTTGGTTTTGGCAAAACCGCCCTCATGTATTTTGATTTTGGTTTTGAATCTGTATTTTTTGGGAAAATTGCTAAAATATGCAAAAATCACATAATTTGGCTCTTTTTTGTTTCTACCGTATTATTAAACCTCAATAACACTAATTTCCAGTCATTTCCAGTCAAATTTGACCACCTCATAGGTCACAATATTATTTTTATACACTATCTGCCAAAGACTGCAGCGAGCTGGGTGGATGCTAAGTGACAGAGCAATGACACAAACACATAGCAGTTCATAGCTCATCTAGGAAACATTGCCACACAGCAGTGGCAGAAAAGTAAAGTGGTGCAAGATGGAATTGTCTTTCAGCCCACCCACCCACCCATATGTTAAAAAGGTTTAACTCACTCAGAAACAGGAGGGATAGCAGGAACAGTTTAACAAACCAAGCACTTCAGCAACAAGGAGTGCCACTTTTGTGGCTGAAGTCCTTGGTTTGTTTGGACCCCCACAAAACAAGCTACCAATGGACCAAAAGCAGCTAAGCTAACAGTGCTGTCAATGAACTCTACAGTGGCAAGTCATGCACCAGTGGTAGCAGTTCTTGACAGTGATAAGAAGAAGGCCATTGTCATGTCTGGGCATAAGACCAAAAAATCCACCTCTTATGTGTGTAATTATTCTGATCCTGACAACAGTTGGATATCCATTTATAACATTTGTAAAGCCACAGTCAGTAGAGGTAGGGACCTTAACCATCTAGGAACCTCATCCATGTTACACCATTTAAAGCGAGTTCATGGCAAGCTCTTGGGAAACTCAGAAACTTATGCTAAAAAAATAACAACAAGCAGTCCAGCCTCAGCTAGTTCCTTTCTCTCAGCTAGATCCCACCACCTGCAATCTACCCCACCAACACCTTCATTATCAATATCTTCACTAGTGATTGGAGTTAGTCCTGCATCCAAGTTGCTAAGGCGAGATGACTCCTCCTCTACCCAGGATTCCTCAGAAGAATCCTTGAGTTTTAGGCCCGCTGCTGTTCCTGCTGCTGGGGGTAGATCTTTAACCCAGACACAAACCAAGAAGAAGACTATCAGTAGTTTAGAACAATTGACTATTAAACAAGCCTTTGCAAGAGGATGGAAGTATGACAGTTGTCAACCAGTTGCAAAGCGGATTACAGGCACCATGGCAACTATGCTAGTATTAGATCTGCATCCAATATCCACCATTAATGCACCAGGTTTTAGACAGTCAATTGAGGTGTCCCTGTTACCAAATTACATCTCAACACCATTTTTTTAGACAAACAATTTCTCACCTGTACCAGGAGATTACAAAAAGAGAAAATTATTGGGCTACAAAATGCCATTCTAGTCACTATACACTTAACCACAGATATGTGGACAGGCGGAACTGTGAAAACTAAGGATTTAGTAGATGACATAAAAGGACTAGTATAATCATGACTGGTGCCAACAGCTGGTTGCCATATCAATGGTGCTGAGCTATGGCACTGGAGACTGACAAGAGCACTGCTACCCCTTCTGTTTCTGTGTGAGCAATGGCACTTGAGACTAGAGAGTGACAAGAACACTGCTACCCATTCTGTTTCTGTGTGAGCAATGGCACTGAGACTGGAGAGTGACAAAAACACTGCCAACCCCCCTGTTTTCTTTCTGTATGAGAAATGGCACAGAGCAATGGCACTGGATACTGATAAGAATACTGCCACCCCTCCTGTTTCTCTATGAGCAATGGCACAGAGCAATGGCACTGGATACTGATAAGAACACTGCCACCCCTCCTGTTTTTGTGTGAGCAATGGCACAGAGCAATGTCATTGGAGACTGCCAAGAACGATGATAAACCTCCTGTGTCTGTTTGAGGAAAGGCGTTGGATCTCCATGGAGGGAGGTATTTATGGAATTGAAAACTCGCGAGATCTGACTATGCACCAATGACATTTTGCCTCGATTTCAGTTCTGAGGACGCTGGGAAATACCGAGATGGCTCCGCTCGGTACTCGAATTGGTAAAGTTCGGGGGTAGCTCGGTTTTCAAAGAACCGAGCATGAACATCCCTAGTCTTTAGTAAATTGGTTTTAAAACCTTTTAGTAAATCTAGCCCAGTGTGCTCTATGCCATGCACCCATACACGCCAGAATGTGGCTTGATGATGTGGCAGATCTGTTGTGCCTCCTTTCCACATACTTACCCTTCTGGATCTCATTCAAAAATTGACCTCCGCTGACACACCTACCTCTCACTTACCATTTATGATCACTTTTTGAGAGTCTGTAATTTGATAGAGAATTGCATAAGGCAGCCATCTATCAGATTCTTCCAGTATATTCAATTTACTCCTATATAGTTCACTGCTGACCCCACACAGCCTGATCCAGTTCAGCCCCTTAGACACATTCTGCCAATAGAGGTTTAACTCAAAGGGTCTTATCTCAACATTTTCTAGGTTACTATTATCTCATGGCCAAGCTTTGAAGGGCTCATATGAAATTAAGTGGGAGGAGGTCATTGGTGTTTCAGTACCACAGAAACTGTTGATCTCTTGGGATTTTTACACACAACAGTCTCAAGAGTTTATAGAGAACAGTGCTTAAAACCAGAGCGGCAGTTATGTGGGTGGAAACGCCTTGTTAATGAGAGACGTCAGAAGGGAATGGCCAGCCTGGTTCAAGTTGACAGGAAGGCGACCTGAATTTTGAGGCTAGTCTAGTCGACCTCACTCGTTACAAAGTGTGAAGTAAGTGGCCAGAGCAAACATTTACTGTGGTTTACTTATATAATGAAATATAAATATAATGTATTTATATTTATTTTGAGAGCATGTTCTTTTTGTATTTTTACAAAAATAATGTCGTAACTATTTTTATGGCTAAAGATAACTGATTGCAAAAACATATTCTGAAGTTTATGGACAAACCACACTGTTCAAACGATAAAATGTGATTAAATATTTATTCACTATCAAAAATGGCTGTATCTAACAGCACTTGAGCAGTGTCTTATATAGTGGTGATATAGGACAAAAAGATGGAATGATAATGCATAGCATGTCAGTTTGCTGTGACAGCTTTGGCAATGGCCTTATGTACGAATGCTCAAATTTGTACAAAGAATTTCTGTTATCTACAAGACCGCAAGACAGTTATTCATATTTAAAGACTATGCCCCCTGCTCCTGCTTCCATTCCAAACAGTTTTGGAGAATCACTACAGAAGGATGTGACAAATATGGGGAGATTCAATTAAGTGCAAAGACCCATTGAAGCCTCACGTGATAGGTTCCTGTGCGCAAATAAAATGCTACTTATTTTGGCTTGCACCACTATGAAGTTCAGGCAAAAAAAAGCAATGTTTTAGTGCCCTAACATCCTGTGGAGACTCATCATGTGAGCCTCCAATGCAGCATTCTGCCTCCTCTAGAATGCTGAGCAGATTAAGCTAGAAGAATAAGCACTTGTGTTATGTCAGGTACTTGTTAATAATTCAGCTCAGCAAGACTGGGTACACACTATACAAAAATTATCCAGATGCGATATCCTTGACGATTTTACCAATGACTGAGTAAAAGTCCCGATCAGCATCCTGATTCATGTGTACACACGAAACACATTTTACAAGATTTACCTTCAGATCTGTGCACTACATCTGGCATAATCTTCGGCTGAAAAGATGTTTACTCTGCACACTCCATAGAGATCTATGGGCACTGCTGGTCCTCAGTGCATACACACTGCAGATCGGCACAACATCGTTCCATCGTTGAACAAGATTTTTAGTTCAGTTTAGAAATCAAATGAAAGAATACGATGTGCTTTGCAGCGAAAATCGCTCATCTTTGCTGCGTACACACTAATGCAAAATGTGGCCGAACGTCGTTTATTGTGTGATTGGCCTGAAAATCGTCTGAAAAACCTGTAGTGTGTACCCAGCCTTATTCACAGGCTTTGATATATATTAATGTCCAATAGTCATCCGCCTACAGATTAAAAAAAAAAGAAAAAAAAGTGAACTGCTTAAATTGACGTCCAAACTGATAAGCTTTTACAATAATTTCTTTGTAACTACTTTTCAAGCAATCTTTTATTATTACCTAACTTCTGAAATGTTGAAATGCTGTTGCTACAAACTTCCTGGAGTCTTGGTCTGGTGTTATTACTAGTTTTAAAAGTTTTGTTTATTGAGTGGTTTCTGTATGTATACTCTCAGCTAAAAAATATATAAATAAATAACCTAAAACTTTAGAAGAGAATTGCTTCAGCACCAATCTTTCTGCTGGGAATAACATTAACAAACCTCATCATATGTGGTTAGAATCTATTAAATCTTCTCTTGTTTTTAACAAATAACATAACAAAACTAAAACTGAGGTTTCATGTCATCGTTTTTCGTGCTCTAGTCCAAAGAGATTATGAAATATTTATTTTATTTGCCTATTGTTTTCCAGGATGCCTGTTGTTGAAGGGAGAGACAGATTTAAGGCCCAATAAACCCAAATACTAATTGTCTCATATAAAATATTTAGCAGTACCATTTACAAATATACATGGATGGGTTCCTAGGGCTTATTAGACCTGAAGATATTTCACATGAAGCAAGATCATGGGGGAATCATTTTTTCCTCTGCCCAGCAAGGCTCTTGTCTGTAAGGCTATTGAAGAACAGAAAAACTTTCATAATTACTTAGTCTATTTCATTAAAAAGGGAACATTTTTAAGATCTTTATTGAACATTTGCAAATGACCATGACTACTTCGGAGGCCTTCATTTATTCTACACACAAAACAGATTGTCTTCCTCTCCATCTATGCATATTGGCAATGCAGCCATCGTCTTTGGATGTATATTACACCCTACACTCATAGTTAAATATGTAAAGAAATGGAAAAAGACAGTTTGCTTTCTGTCTCTATAGGTCTTATCAGACTTTCTATTTTCAGCATATTGCATGTATGTACTGTATATTACATATATAAATATATTTTTAATCTTATGGACTTTAGATAGGAAAAAAGGTGTAAATAAAACAAAAAACACTTTCAT